>NC_041385.1:326369617-326392340 GCF_002162155.2 Triticum dicoccoides | reverse complement strand
CGGGCACACGCCCAGGCCACCTCCTGCCTCTCTGCCTGTCTCCCCGTCGCCCTGAGGATGCCACGCACCCCCCTGGACCGCTCTCACTCTCCCTCATTCCTTCTTCTCTCTTCTCTGGCTCTCTCACTCGCGCGACCGAGGACCGCCGTCGCCGCCGCTCGTCGCAGCCGTAGCCACCACCGTCGTTCCACTCCACCAGAGTGACCAAAGGATCCGCCGCGTCGTCCTCGACCTCCTCGCTGAGCTACGCAACGCCGGACGCCCTGAAGCCTTGCCAGTGCCGCCGTTTCCGACCTCGGCCGCCGAAGATCCCCCTCGATGCTTCGCTCGCTCCGGTGCCTCCCCGAGCTCGCCGAGGCCACCGCTGCACCCGCTGTGAGCTCCTGTGCTGTTTCCCCCTCTTCCCTGGCCCGATTTCTTCCTCTAACACCGATGCCGTCGCGGCCGAGAGCTTCTCGCCGCCGGCCATGGCGCAGCCGTGGCCATAGTCGTGCATGCCCACGACGGAGTGCTTCACCGTGTTCATAAAGCCCCCAGGAGCCCAACACACCAACCAGCTTCCCCTCCGGAGCACCACAACGCCAAACCCGCAGTTGCCCGAACTCCGGCCGCCGCCTTGGAGCTCGCCGCCGTCGACTCAGGCCACCCCAGCTCCTCGGGCTTGCTCCATTGGATGCGCACAAGCTCGAGCTCCCTGTAGAACCCCTCCGCGCGTCGAATTGGCACCGGAGCAGCCATTCCGGCGAGCCACCGCCGCGTCTGGTCGTTGCCGGCGGTTAGACGCCGGTGGATTAGCCCGGTTGACCAGGGATTTGACCCCCCTGGGTCACCGACGTGTGGGCCCGTCCCCTGCTAACTTTTGGTTAATTTAATAACTAATTTAGTTAAGCCACTGACTCACTGACATGCGGGCCCCGCCCGGCTAACTAAGTTAGTTAGGGTTAATTTTAATTAGGTTAATTAGTCCAGACACTGACACATAGGGCCCACAGGTCAGTTTGACCTGGACGGCGCCCGTTGACCTGCTGACGTCACTATGAGGTCATGATGGCGCAATAATTCCTTTCTGGAATTTAAATAATTCTTAAATGATTTATTAATTCCAGAAAATTGTATAAACTTCTAAAATTCATAGAAATTTAACCGTAACTCCAAATTAAATAATTTATATATGAAAAATTATCAGAAAAATTCAAGGAATCCATCTGTACCATTTTCATGCATGTTAGAACAACTTATAGCTGCTGTTTAGCACAAATCAATTAAATGGCATTTGAATAATCACATATGGAGTTTGAATTTGAATCTTGTATTCAAACCAACTTCATTTAATTTGTTGCTAGTTGCATTAGCTCAAAACACATTCATTTTTCCATGTCATGATCATGCATCATTTTGTGCATTGCATTGATTGTGTTCTTCTTTGTTGCCGGTATCTGTTCCCTCCCGGTAGACGATGTTCCGACGTTGTGATCGTTGACACTGATGAAGACTCAATGTTATCTTCAGAAGTGCCAGGCAAGCAAAACCCCCTTGTTCATTCCGATAAAATCCCACTCTCGCGCTCCTGCTCTCTTTTACTGCATTAGGACAACATCGATTCATCTGTTACTTGCTGCGGTAGCTGAACCCCTTTATCCTTTGCATGACCTGTCATTGCCACAGTAAATAGATGAAACCCACTAGCATGAGTAGGAGTTGTTTGAGCCCTGTTGTGCCTACTCATTCATGTTTGTTTGTCATGCCTGCTACTGCTTAGAGTTGAGTCAGGTCTGATTCATCAGGGATGAATCAGAGGTGTGTGAACATGTCCTACTGTGTGTGAGCTAAGTGTGTGAACACGATTTGGTAAAGGTAGCGGTGAGAGGCCATGTAGGAGTACATGGTGGGTTGTCTCATTGCAGCCGTCCTTAGGAACTGAGTTCTGTGTTTGCGATCCATGATTCAGCTACTACCACGCATTGGGCCCGAAACCAATGGACCCTCTCGGCTTCTTGATCACCCTTGTCCTCTGTCCAGGAGTTGCAAGTAGTTTCTGGTGTTTGTAGTATGCTGGAGGCCGTGGGCAGCGCTGACCGTAGGGGTGGGCTGTGATGCGGTAGGCACGTGGCACGGTGTACCGGGCGCCCGTTTGGTGTCTCGGGAACCCTGTTCACATCGTTTGGGGCTGTGAGCGAAACTCCGGCCGGATCTCCTCATGGATGGAACCCGAATAGGCGATAAACCTGGACTAGAGACTTAGGTGATTAGGTAGGTCGTGGCCGACACCCACGTTGGGCTTCCGCTTGAAGGTTGCCGAGTACATGTCGTGTAAACGGCGGTAAGTGGTGAGAGCGTGTGTGAATAAGTACACCCCTGCAGGGTTAACCTAATCTATTCGAATAGCCGTGTCCGCGGAAAAGGACTTCTGGGTTGCTTATATCAGTTCATAGACAAGTGAAAGTGGATACTTTAAAATGCGCAAGATAAGCGTGAGTGCTATGGATGGTGTTCTCGTAGGGAGACGGGAGCAGATCCATAGTGGTGTATTGATATGGTGAATATGTGGACTCGTGTGCGCCACCTCAAAAGAGTCGCTTGCAGTCGTAGTTTAGGATAGCCACCGAGTCAAAGCTGGCTTGCTGCAGTTAAACCCCACCATCCCCTTGTTGAAAATGATGCATATGTAGTTAGTTCTGATGTAAGTCTTGCTGGGTACATTTGTACTCACGTTTGCCTATTTTATGTTTTTGCAGAGAGACTTCAGTCTCACTATTAGTTCCACGTGGACTTCGACGTTTAGCTTGTTACCTCAGCTACGATCTTGTGCCCTCGGCAGGATCTGATAGATAGTCAGGCTTCTCAGCCTTTTTCATTTATAGATGTCTGTACCCAGACATGATAGCTTCCGCTTGTGCTTTGATTTGTATGCTCTGAATGTTGGGTCATGAGACCCCTGTTTGTAATATCTCGCTCCTCGGAGCCTATTGAATAAATTACTTGAGTCGTAGAGTCATGTTGTGATGCCATGTTGTGTTTGCACATATCGAGCATATTGTGTGTATGTTATTTAAATGCTTGGTATGTGTGGGATCTGACCATCTAGTTGTTTATCTTTAGTAGCCTCTCTTACCGGGAAATGTCTCCTAGTGTTTCCACCGAGCCATGGTAGCTTGCTACTGCTCCGGAACACTTAGGCTGGCCGGCATGTGTCCTTCTTCGTTCCTGTGTCTGTCCCTTCGGGGAAATGTCACGCGATGAATATCGGAGTCCTGTTAGCCCGCTACAGCCCGGTTCACCGGAGTCCTGCTAGCCCGGTGCTACAGCCTGGATTCACTCGCTGATGACCGACACGTTCGATGCTGGGTCATGAATGCCTGTCCCTGTAAGTCTGTGCCACTTTGGGTTTACGACTAGCCATGTCAGCCCGGGATCCTTATCATATGGATGCTAGCGACACCGTCATATACGTGTGCCAAAAGGCGCAAACGGTCCCGGGCTAAGGTAAGGCGACACCCGTGGGAATACCATGCGTGAGGCCGCAAAGTGATATGAGGTGTTACATGCTAGATCGATGTGGCATTGAGTCGGGGTCCTGACAGAGGGTAATGGACTCAGGCCTGAGGTGCATCATGTGGATCTGATAATGGGAGGGCACCACATTGAAGAAAGTAGAGAAAGTGGGAACCAGACCCGCCCACAAGGCGTCGGCAAAGAACCGGACCTCTGTGACGACCCTATCAATAGAAGCATGGGACGCAGGCCAGGCCGTGGTTCAGCCACACTCGTTGAAGATGGTGGCAAGAGCAGAATGGACCTTGCGCAGGGCCTCGGGATTGAGTACGATCGGCCGATCGATGGCGGGGGCGGGCCACCCGAGGCGAGCGGGACGAAGGCGCGGGCTTCTTCCCCTTTTCCTTCTTCATTGGCAACATGGCGGTCAAAAAAGGGGAGAGCTCAAGTTGGATTGGAGACGGGGGTTGAGGCTCGAGGAAGGAGGAAGGGCAAGAAGCACGTGGGCGGCGAAAGGGGAATAGCTATGTGGAACCACGGGTCCGCGTAGCCGGGCGCATAATGAGGCATCATGGGGAAGTGGAGACGCCCACGTCCAATCAACCGCCACGCGGCGCCCAAGGCCGCAGTTTGTTGGGGCCCGCGGCGCTTCACACTTGCCCCTTCGCTTCTCTGCTAAGCCAAGTCCGGGCACGCCTTAGGCCCGGGGGCTACTGTCGGCGTTCTGGGAACGGGGGTCCCCAAACTTGCCTTCCTGCGGTCTGCGGTGTGGCTCAAGTGGTGGCCCAATGCAGCCCAGCTTCATCAGCTCAAGCTCAAGACCCTCGTGAGGGGCCAAGCCTCGCGGGGCGGCCAACAGGAAGCTTCCTTAGGAGCAGCCTCCTCGGGCAGGCTCGCGAGGAGGCGGAGAGATCAAGGAAGGGCACCTCCCTAAGGGCCCGTGACGCAAGCCATGACAATCGAGGCCAGGCGGGCGCCAGGCGGGCGCCGGCCTACACAGTGTCCTTGTTTCCCTTTCGGTGCAAAGGGGGCAAGCACAGGCCGAGGCATGAGGCAAAGGTTACCATTGCGGTGCAACAAGACCAAGACCAGCAGAATGGCAGGATGGAGGTCATCATGGAGCCCAGAGCGGCGTCATCGTCAGAGCCTTTGGCAGCCGAAGACCAACTTTAGTCAGGATAAGTGTACCATATGTTCCCCCACAAAATGGCCAATTGTTGGCGCCCTTCCCGCTCATTATTTGGGAAGAGTCCCAGGGCCTCGCTCTATAAATAGGACTAGCCACCACAGGGTAGAGGCATCGAGAAACAGATCCATCAGAGAGAGAGAGAGAGAGAGAAGCGACTAAACTCATCCAAGCAGTTCATCGCACCAGCTCAAGAACAGCCTCTCACGAGGTTGTTCTCCCTTTGTACTGTTCACCATCAGCCCCTGAGGCAATCCACCACACCACACACTGGAGTAGGGTATTACACCACAATGGTGGCCTGAACCAGTATAAATCTCGTTTCCCTTGTGTGTTCATCTTTCTTGCTTAGATCCTTGCGAGACTTCGAGACGTGAGCTGGTAGGGGAGAGATATTCGTGCGCACCCTAGTGTTCGAACCTCAAGGGTCTGCCGGAACCTGAAATCTGACAGCCGTGTTGTACGGGCGGGCGGCCTTATTGGCAGTGTCGAAATTGCCGAGGCCGAGGCGCATCCCGCGGAACTGGATATCGGCGGAGAAGCCGCCGAAGGGGCGCGCGCGGACGCCGCGGTATCCCCAAGTTTCCCGGTGATGCGGCGGCATGGTGGCGCGGTGGCGGCGAGGCGAGAAAGAGCAGGGAGAGAGCGGTGGCGAGGCATAGAGCGGGGAGAGAGTGGTGGCAAGGCACATAGCGGTGGGAGGGCGTTGGATTTTATAAAGCGGGCCGGACGCCGCGCACCAAAACTAGCGCATGCCTGGCCACTTTTTCCCACTTGCGCGATCCTTTCCCAACGTCCCTGCTATCTGTACTCTCTTCTCTACTGTTATATTTATTTTATATTTATTATTTATCTCTACTTCTATACTCTGTACTTTTTTTCTCTATTCTTATAAAAACAGAGTTGGTGATGATGGTGCCTGCCATCCTGCAATATAGGCCGTCCAATTTATATCTGACAGATAGGAATTAAACAATGGCAATTTTGCAAAAAGATACTCACACCCCTCTCCAGATTTGCAAATAAGGCCTTCCCTCGTTCATCCTTTTCTCCCTCAAGATAAACTACTCATACAAATGCATCTTGATGCGTGCAACGCATGGGCATCTTTCTAGTTCTAAAAAACTTTCCATTATTTGCCACACTACTAGTTGCAGATGAAAAACCTACCCCAGCATAGCGCGATACAGGAGCGACGCACAATTACAAGTTGATATCCTATTGGACAATGGAGGCTATAACCAATTACTTTTACAGGAACAATAGCAACCAGGAAATTTGAAGGGTAGGTATGAACAAAATTGTAATTGCACATGTACTGCTAAGTGATTCAATACACACATTACCAATCGAGGAGGAGAACGATGGTCGTGGCAGCCTCTGTGCATCATGGCCGACAACGAGAGTCACTTCATTGTCCACGATGGTGTTGCTTCTGCAGTTGGCATCGGCTTCGGGGAAGCAGATCCGAAACCATGGAAGACGGTGCCGGGGAAGAGGCTCCGTGTACGATGACGACGGTGGACCGGCTCCAATGCAGCGCACGAGGTCGTCGATGAGGCAGATGCGCTGCGGTGGACGAGTGCGCCAATGTAGAAGGGGAGGAGCACGAAGGTTGCGGCGCCCTGGAGAAGTCTATTTTGCGGTGGGGATAGAAAATGGGGAGTATTCAGGTGTACTACTCTGGGTGCCGGGGTGGGGTTGGCTGGGTAGGGTGAACCTGAAGTTACGAAAACATCCCCCTACCAAGCGTCATCCATAGGCCTGTTTTGAAGGCTATGATTGTAACTTCCCACTGCTCGAATCAGGGTCGCGGGAGATTTTCCCGCCGACCTCAAAATTTTGTGACACTGAACTCCCCATGTGGCGTGTTGGGTGATTCGGCTAAGCAACTAGCGAGTAGTACTAGTAACTACTAGTACTCCCTCCGTTTTATTAACTCTGCATATTAGGTTGGACCAAAGTCAAACTTCCTAAAGTTTGACCAAATTTATAGAAAAATATAAACATTTACCATAACAAATATGTATGATGTGAAAGTACATTCAATAATGAATCTAATGGTATTTATTTGTTATTGTATATGTTAATATTTTTTGTTATATACTTTCTAAGAGTTCATAAAACTTGATTTTGACCAATGCTAATACGGGACTTAAATAAAAACGGAGGGAGTACACATTTGTTTTCTTAGTTTGTAGTGAATTAATCATTTGTGAAATTGTGAAATAAATATATTAGGCTACTGACTTCAAATGTAATGGTCTATATAATTAAATAGTTACAATAATTATTGAATTCCAAGATGTATACGACGTCTATAGTACTTCAGAACATGCTCAAACTTACATAATCCCAGTCAATTGAGAATCTAAATGCATTTCATAGTTATTACTTTGTAGGATGCAACAAAACCAACCATAACTCTACATCGTCCATTATAAAAGCAACATTTTGAACATATCCCAATGTGTGAATGAAACTTGCAGAGAGAGCTTGCGAAGATGGAGCAGATAGGTCGGGAAAGATTGTATGTATGTGGATGAGAAAGTAGGAGACAAACCTAACGAGACACACACACACACACATAGAGAGAGAGAGAGAGAGAGAGAGAGAGAAAGAGAGAGGAAGAAGTTAGGTCTGTGAGAAAGATGGAGACATGTAATATACATGAGATGCTTGTGCATCCGGATTATGTACACGTGGAAGGAGAAGAGACAACAGGTTTGATGAGAGAGCTGGAAAAACATGGACGAGAGGGGAAGGATCTCGTGGATTGAGGGATTGATAATTTTGTGCGGGGGAGAGAGGGATTGGTAATTTTGTGCGGGAGAGAGAGGGTGGGGGGAGGAGTCAGTCAGCCGTCGTCACATCATCTTGCTTCCAAATGGTCCCGCATTCTCTAGCGCAGTGTGGTTGCCGTCTTCGATCTCCTCGATGCCCTCTTTGAAGATTGAGGTGTTGTGCATGTTGGGGTGCAGAGAAGCACAAGCGAGAGTGGTCGCCATATAACCTTGGATGGGGAGGAATTGTGTGCTGGGGGAGTGTGTGTGTGTGTGTGTGTGTGTGTGTGTGTGTGTGTGTGTGTGTGTCAGATATTGAGAGAAAACAAACCTAAGGAGAGAAATGTGTGTGTCTGTGATGGAAAGCTACATGCTAAACAGGGTATTCATGAAGAGATTGTGCGTGCGAGATAGAGAGCGACGTGCGGGCCTTGAGGGGCGCAGGGGCCGGGTGAGGGTGTCAAAATGTGCGCATTGATGCATGTGTTACATGCGATCATGCGAGGGATGGACGAATCGAGAGAGATGGTTTTTGTGTTACAGATGCTCCTCCCTCTCTCTCTCTCTCACACACACACAAGTAAAATAGAAGACCGTTCTCTCATGTATACACAACGTATCAGCATATGTCTATGTCTCACTCATGC
This sequence comes from Triticum dicoccoides, assembly GCF_002162155.2. Classification (NCBI taxonomy): domain Eukaryota; kingdom Viridiplantae; phylum Streptophyta; class Magnoliopsida; order Poales; family Poaceae; genus Triticum; species Triticum dicoccoides. The sequence goes on along the minus strand of NC_041385.1, from coordinate 326,384,232 downwards.
ATGATCATTTGCACATTCACACCTCTCTTTATCTCTATCACACGCACACCATCTCCACATTGCCCTTCCACCACAACAAACATATGGACACATATAGACATTCTCTCTCAGTCACACACACAAAATTAGTATTAAAAAAACTAGGGCGTACCTAAAACGTCCAAATCCAAATAAACATGAACTGGAGCTAAATTCAAATATATGGAAATATTGTAGCATCAAGAACTTTTCCAGAAAAAAATAAGTTGAGTAATATTCGGGTATTGTTTTCACACACACAAAAAGGTTCGGTGGATGTCCTTCGAGCGCGACATGGTGACACACCGTTCGATTTACCGTGTGGCCGCGGTTCATGCGCTTGCACAGGATTTCGTATCGTGGTTGTGGTAACTAATATAAGCGCTGCCTTAGTCTAATGTTTACGTGTACTAGTACGATTTTATTTTTAGTTTGACCAACCCTATATAAAACTAAACTAAGCTCCCATATGCGCACTCATCAATATGCCGCCTCCGCGGTTGCGCATGCCAGCGCCCGCCTGCTCCGGCCAACAATTTCTCAACCATCACCGCCGTGTCGCCGCCATCCCTGTGCCATGAAGCCGAAGGCTCGCCCGCTCACGTCGTCTGCGGTCCCTCCTTGCGATGTCGCCGCGCTGCCAAGGACGTGAGCAGCTGGTGGAGCCGCGTCTATGCATGCAGCGTACGAAGAGGAGGACAAGCGCGTGCTCCAGCATGCTAGCAAGGAGGAACTAGTGTGTCATTGTCGTCTCTGCCTGCGCGTAGGAGGAGCGCATGGTGGCTATCGCGGCGGAAGCCGGTCGCGCCCGCGCCGAGCCCGCAAACCGGGTGCGGAAATGGAATCTACCTTCGAGACCTTGAATGCCACGTGGATCCTGCAATCTGAAGGAGCAATTTAGGTCAGTCGACTCTTGTGATCCGTTGGATGCAACATGGATGGCTAGAAGGGCTTCTTCAACCTCCGAAATTGATGCACGGTTCATCTTCTCAGCCCTCCACACACCTAACCGCCTGCCACCGCTGCCCCTCCCTCTCCTGAACCGCCTGCCACCGCCATGCTCCCCCACCCCTGCCATCCGTTTAACCCCGGGCACGATCCATTTTTTTCCTGCAAACTGCATTCCACACCTAACACTCATAAGATAGATCGTGGGCACCCTGCCACCCTAATATAGATACTGGGGTAGCTTCTCTGTCGTCTTCTTCGTTTGCTCCATCGAACTTCTTTCACAAATCGACTGGACCAAATTATACTACTAGTACGAACATATTAAGTACAGTAGGAACACGAAGATACAAGCAGTAGTACCAACTGCAAGAAGAACAGTAGTAAGACATAGTACTAGTACTACTTTACATACTAAAGAGTTGAAATAATGAGAAAGAACATAAAGTTCAAATAACGAGAAAGAACATAAACATAGTTCTGTTGGGGGCTCAGCACAACACACCCCTGAAAATAAACTAAGCAATTAGTCCGCTTGACACTGCAGTAGAACCAGCATGAGCGACGACACTGCCACCTACTCGGAGTCCGAGTCCACGTCCTCAAATCCGTCCTCGTCCCACTTCCTCTTCCTCTTCGCTGACGCTTTTTTGCTTGAACCGGACACTGGGCTCTGCTTCTTCATCCAACCCTTGTCGATATCTAGACAAAGGTCGGCATCCATTGCTGCGTACAAGATGTGATCTTCATCTAATGTCTTCAACTCCCATGCATGATGAAACTCGTGGTGAGGTTTCTTCAGTTTAGTGTACGAAGGATCAATCATGGCTGCTGCCAGGGTCGGCATTGAAGGCTGAGAGGAGGACACCAGGCTTGCCTTCGGGAGATTGAAGGACTGGCCTACAACAAGGCCTATCTGACCCAGGACATCCCTGTCGTTCCTAAAGTCTACAGTAACAAATTTCACTCTTTCGTCCTTGAGGAAGTTCTTAAAATCCTGGCACTCAATGTCGGCATGGCATATGTGGTAGACCAAGCACACATTATGTACGCAAACCTGGATCACGGTGGGCTTCTTCTTCTCTGCCTCCTTTAGAATCTTCTCTCTTTCCAGGACTGTGGTGTACTCAACATCTAGCCCAGCAAACCACTCATCCGATGAACTATTGAACATGCGTAGGAAGCGAGCAAGGCATGCTTTAACCGTCACGGATCCACGTGTGTACATGATGATGAACTCATTGCCGGTGATGGCTCTAACCTGGTACTCAGCGATGACCATGGAGATTTGGGAGGCCATGGATTTTGGAGGAGGGTTAGGAGTTGTTGAACTGGTGTAATGTGAAAGGACGGGATGACTGGGAGCGAACTGTTGTAAGGTACTATACTATTAGAAGACGGGGACGAGTAGGGCGTGCGAACGGCGTGGGGTTGCTGGCTTTCTCGGTGGATAAATGGCTGCAAGCCCCCAAAGAGTTCTCGAGAACTATGCGGGGCCCACTAGATGTCATGTCTACTAGACCCATATCGTAGGCCTGATGGTATAGCTTTTGCCTGTTCGCATCCCATGCCGGCGCGTGGATGTAACTTCACTTAATTCCGTCAACTGTCGCGCCTCCCATGACCTTCGCCTCCCTCGCGCGGTCGCACCCTTTGAGACTTTGACCGGCTATAAATGAGCAATTTTTTTGCCTACTCCGCATGCATGATACTCCCTCTGGTCCTTTTTACTTCCGTCAATTGTTTGGAAAGTGTTTGACCAAATTTATACTAAAAATATCAATATCTACAATACTGATTATAATGAGTATAAGAACTACGTTTTATAATGAATATAAAAATACTGATTTGACATTGTGAATGTTGATACATTTTTCTGTAAGTTTGGTCAAAGTAGATGTACATTGAATACAGACAAAAGTTAAATGCACAATGCAGACTAGTTCCTCTGTCCAGGTGCGTGCCATGTCCTATCTTGTCATCGCAACAAGGTGAGCTATTAGAGTACTACTACCTCCCTTCTAGTATAAAGGGCCCGATTCAAAAATTTCACCTACTCTTAGCAAGATAGAGGCGGTGGAATAGTTTTGGTAGTCTGCAAAAGTACTCAACTAATGTTGTCGTTCTTGACAAAAAATGTGTTTACCAATGCATGCATGAACACTAGTTACTCTAACCCCCCTCTCTTCTTTAATTCTTTGCCACACCAGCATGTTTGCTATTCCCATGTGCATGATACAAGTGAAGATACCACCATTATGGCCAGCCTTAATCATTGCATGCAATAATTTAGCGCACCTTGAAATATGAACATGTGTGGGGTGTATATGTTTTTAATGACTTGAGACTATACCTAGCCCGGCATGCAAGATGACTTATTATGCACCGTTCCCCATACCTGCAGGAAGCATGTTCGTCTCCAAATCTTTTCCTCTCCATGTGTGGAAACAATATGCCTGCCAGACTCTCCTTCTCCCTCCGGCGGTCCCACCACTCCACCCCGTGTGGGAAAAACCTGCATGCATGACTCTCCCCCCCTGCGCTCGTCCAATCTATTGTGACCAGCAATATTTCCACCCCTTCCCTCCCCCGTAATTTACTCCAACAAATATGCCCACGTAGCTGTTATATTAATCATGCAACATATCTTACAGGACACTGCTTCAGTTACTTAATTGCAGGTGCATTTGGTCACTAACATATGGGCCAAACAGGGGTCTGGCCTACATGTCTGTGATGCAACTGGACCTACAGTTAAGTTAGTGCAGCTCAGTCCATATCTTACGTAGGTGTGCCATTGCTCGCTATAAATACCGCGCCTCCCACGGCATTCGGAAGAACGCTCACGTTCATCGCTATCTCCTCCCCTCCCTCTCACATCGACCACCATGGCTTCGCCCCTCCCAAGCCCTAGGTGCACCTCGCTGCACCGCGCGGACGGTCACGCATCACCGTTCCGTTCCTCGCCGCCACTAGGAGGACGCGTCGACATTCCACTCCATGCCGCGACGCATCGAGGTGGACGCATCGGCTTTCCCAATCTCGCCAGCACGTGTGTCAGAGGACGCGTTGGCTCCCCGCTACGAGGAGAATGTCGCACCGCCCGCCGAGCCCCTCATCCTTGAGGAGCTTTGGAAAGAAATGTATGTCACCATGTGGGAGGCTTTGCCGCCGGCAGAGCATGCCAAAATAGAGGCGGAGAAGAAGGCTGAGGAAGAGAAGCACGCCGCGGGGCAAGCTGCCTGGCAGGTCTATGTCGCATCCAAGAGAGTCAGGCAATTGGCTCTTTGGCAGAAGGCTGGTGCAAGGGCCGTGAGGGTGGCGGAGGACGCCCGTGCCAAAGCCCTGAGTGCAGTCGGGACCAAGCGCCTCATCTACGCTTGGCGGTACATGGACCAGGTGCACGCTTCCAGCGAGGAGGAATACCTGTTGGCGCCGGATCACCACACCGGTGAGATCGTGCTCGCCCGCCGGCAAGCTGCCAATCAGCACCTTGCGAGTTGCGAGGCTGAGGAAGAGGCGTTGTGTCAGCGCACTGGGAAACGACTGCGCACCAGGGCACTCGTGGCGTGCCGCAAGCGTTCCTGCGAGCGCCATTGCTTTTAGTAGGAGTATATTTTAGTTTTGTAAGGTGATCTCATTAGTTTTGGGACACAAATGATAAATCCCGAACGTTCGGGAATTATTAGCGTCCTTAATTAAGTATGTAAGAGGGAAAGTTTGGAAACCTTGTGTATCCGTACGCATTTTGTAAGTACATGCATATAGCACAAACTTTACTATATACTATCGCACTACACGTCTCTCTCTATATATGCTTGTAGACTGTGCTACTCCCTCCGTCCAGGTGAATAAGTCATCTTTGGTTGTGCACCATGACCAAGAAGGAGGGAAGACTTTATACACCTAGACGGAGGGAGTACTACTATTACTTATGTACTCCCTCCGTTCTTTTTTACTCCGCATATATGATTTTTGTCTAGTCAAACTCTACAAACTTTGACCAGATTTGTATAAGAAAATATTACATCTACAATATAAAATATACATAATATGAAACTACATTCCATAATGAATCTAAAGATATTCCTTTGGCATTGTAAATATTGATACTTTTCTCTATAAGTTTAGTCAAACTAGAGATACTTTGACTTCAGACAAAAATTATATGCAGACTAAAAAGAAATGGAGGGAGTACGTGCAAATGCACGTTTTAACATTACGATGCAGTTTTTGTAAAAGTAGAAAAATAGCACTAGTCAAGCGTGTGAAATGATTCAATGCAAAAAATGCTCGTTTGATTGTTTACTTTTGGCTTTCTTCTCCGTGGTTATTTCTCTGTCGTACTTTGTATGGAGTATCTCACTGGTCGGAAAGGCATGCAAATTCCCAAACCGCTTCCTACACCCTATATCAAATTTTTTGCCTAACAACTTGTGCCGTACAATTGGAATTCCAACTTGAGTACTAGTACTGCTAGTAGGAGTACCAAGGGCCAGTTCGTTTAGGCTTCTAGATTAGTAGTAATCCCATTACTACTAACTCCGTCCTGGTTTATTGGTCCCCATCGTAGTCTGTGTCAAATTTTGATCATAAATTTAACTAAAGAAATGTTTGTGCATGTCACATGCACTAACATTTTATAAGTTAAATATTTGGTCAAAATTTACCTCAAATTACAATGGTGATGAACAAACCAAAACGGAGGTACTAGTAGTAGTTTACAAGCCCAAATAAATGAGTGAGGCGCCTTAATGTTACTCTCCACTGTGACTAGTCTTATGGGAAAAGCTGGGGAAGAGACAACTTATTTTTTAAGCCGCCAAAAGAACTGGCCCTAGGAGTAGTAGCTAGGGGTTGAGTGTGCGAGATGAACCGGTGAAAGTAAATGCAGAGAGATGAAATGCAAAAAAGACGGAGGGATGTGATGGTTGCTTGTCCATTTATTTTACCAGGCCACTTATTACTGGCAGTGGTTGGGTTTTGTGATATGACAGCTTTACTGCCGCCTCACGAGCAGGGTGAGACTCCCGTGCAACGCTGCCCTCTACACTTGTACTACATCGGTCGTGGTTTATTAGTCCCCCATTAAATTTGACTGAAGATTTAACTGGCAAAATGTTAGTGCATCAGCATTTATCATACTCTATATAATGTTAATTCAATTTTTGGTCGTACTAATCTATAGTAAGGTGCCCATGCGCTGCACGAAAGAGTGAAATGCATTGATCGGGGAGTTGTTTATTTTGACAAAGGATTTGGGGGTCACCTCATGTGTAACGGGTATCGATAGGTTTCTTCAGATATTATTTCATCTCTAGAGCTCACAAACATCTGGGTGAAATGGATAAAAATGTATCTTTTGCAAACAAAAGCGTTCAACTATTCAACCTGCATCCAAAACTTGTGAAGAAATAAAACTTATTGTGCTTTGCAAGAAATGATCTTTAAGAATTAGTTTTTGAGTATCGATTGTTATACATGTTGGCTACAGATGACATGGCACTTTCTTATAGTCAATAGTTGGCTATACTATTAAGTATTAACCATGCCCTTATACACCTAGATGGAGGGAGTAAATCAAGATGACTTGGAAGGGGTAGAGGAGATGTAAGAAATGGTTCATAGTAAGTCTTTCACCATTACTGTAGTAAAAATTCATACATGGAAGATTCTAGACTAGACCATAAACGGTTACACTTTTATTCATGCGCGATACTCCAATAGAGCAAGATCATGCATGGAAGTCTCCACATGCTAAAACCGCGGATTACTTGAGTGAAGACTAATGATCAACATTTAACTTGATAATGCATATGTCCAGGTGAACCTCCTTGGAGTCCCCATGCACCATGTTGGGGGGGGGGGGATCATACCATGCGTCTTCCATGTCCACATCGGCGGGAAGGTCCCAGCTCGGCAGAGTCCAAGTCAGGTTCCTGTAGCCAATGTCGCCGCCCATGTAGCTCGGAGGGGTAGTAATAGTGAGCACGCACCCGTATATCGGCCTTGTGTCAATGTAGCATCAGCGGCGTCGCCCCTGACACACACTACAGAGATGGGGCGGTGGCCTGCGCGGGCCTCGCCGGTGCCCACGATCAAGAGGAAGACGCTGCCGTCCTCCTTCGAGACTAGTAGGCGGCGGTGATCCTCTAGCGACTCCGGCACGGTGAACGGGTAGCACATCTCGTACTTGATGTTCTCCACCAAGGGCCAGTAGTGACCGCTGCACGCATCCGTGAGGTGATGCACGATGTCCACCGACGAGCCCCAAAACGGCATCGAGAGCTCATAGCAGTAGACGAAGGGCTCCTTGGAGGCATCGACCAGGCCGTCCATGAAACGGGAGTGGTTGTAGGGGACGTTGCACCAGTTGAATATATGAGCAAGTTACTACGAGATTTAATCGAAATAAGCACAAAATAAATCATGACGACTATAACCGAGATTAAACTAATCATGTGGACTCGCATAGTAGATGAACAGATAGAATCTAGTAGGATACAGAGTAGAAACATGAATTCTACCACGATATCAAACAGGAAGGACATAAACACATACAGTGCAACGGGAGCAGCACCGTTGGCATTGAGGTTGTTGCCCATGTCGTTGAGGAAGAGGTTGCCGAGGTCGGGGAAGAAGTCCTCGTCCGTGAAGTCGTGGTTGCCAGGAGTCGCGAGAGTGCGCTCCCCAAATTTCAACAGCGCCCGCTGAATGGAGCGCGGGAGGGAGTGGCTGTAGGGGACGTTGCGGCTGCCGAATGGAGCGCAGGAGTAGCACACGAAGCAGTAGATGGTGCTCCTCCCTAAGTCTCTATCTCTACTCTTATCTCTATCTTTACTACACTTCTTTGTTTTTTTATAACAAATCGAATAGTATTGCGTCGTTAGCTGCATGCCCGGCTGAACACGCCTCCTTGCCTCCATCATCACCAACTGAGTCTTTTATAGGAGTAGGAGTAGAAAAAAACCGAGTTGGTGATGATGGTGCGCCGTGCAATGCACATGCATCTTGCTAATTTTTTTGCATATAATTCCAAACACCATGTAGACACGGTCTGTGACCATTTTACAACTATGTTAGTATCATTGTTAGTGGTCAGCTGGTGCAAGTTATAGCCCCGGGTGTTTTAACCTTTTTTTAGCAATGATATCTGGCGATTGTTCGGCACAAGCTCAATCCTGGTGAATCCCACGTAACCGTCAGATATCCATCCGACGGTGGCCTGTTTTTAAGATATAGTATTTGACAAAAGCGCCACCCTTACACACGTACTGTAACTACATCGCGGGCGTTTGCAACTGCCATGTCTCCCAGTGAACATTTGCTGGGGATTGGAGTTAGCACCGATGGCGGTTTGTAGTCGTTCCACACTCAGGCATTGAAGTTTGTAACTATTTTAGATTAGAATATACTACTCCTATGGTGCTAGTAGTAGAGCAGAGTCCTACTCCCCTACTACTCTACTCAAGCAAGTTAGGGCATAGTAGTAGGTACTGTAGGGAGTACCAGTACTGTGATCACTCAAGCAAGTTGTCTGACTTTGGTGTGACCCTACACTGCTGGTATGTGTCTCGTAAGTCAAGTGGCATGATTTAATCATCATCACCTATCCACTTCTTGCAGCACAATTCGCTTCTCCATCTTTGTCTCCACATAATCTTGTCCAATCTTCCATCCCCGCTAAGGCGCCTCCCCCCCTCGTCCGAAACCAAGCACTAACAATGGCAGAACCGAGCAGCATCCACCGAAAGAGTGGCTAGAATTCGCTCCCCATAGAGGTAGTCAAGATCATTGTTTCGCGTGTGGACAATCTCAGTACCATGCCGCTCGCCATGTGCTTGTCGAGGCTGTACCGTTTACTCAAAGCCCTCAGTCTGGAGCTTTTTAAGCTAGCTCCTTGCTTGCTGATGCTGCCTGATCTTCAGAAACAGCATGTCACACAGCATAATGATCGTAGGGTGGCGAGCATCAACCCCTTGACTGTGATCCGATCCCCATCACCCTCAACTACATTTACGATATGTACTGGGTCTGCATGAACGCGTCTTGGATGGTGCTCGTCGACGGTCGCGGCAGCAGGATGCTGATGGAGGTCTACACCAGGGGATTGATCCCCCTTCCTTCAATTAACACTGCACTGCTTTGGCATCGCGACCCAGAATACTTGGAATCTTACAGTAGCCAACATGATACCAAGTTTGATTTGCTCAAGGTTGTAATATGCCAAGTGCCCGCAAGATCTACGAATTATAAAGATTTCACGCTAATTGCATTCTTTAACCGCGGTTTCGCCTATTTGACAGGTCAGTGCGGTAAGTGGATAAATCTGCACGTCCATCGAGGATCATACATCCTCCATGGTTCTCTGATGCCATTGAACACAAGGGCTTCATTTACGCTTTCGACTCCTTCTGTGGCTGGACGTATTGCTGGCCTACTCCAGTCATCGCTACAAAGGGTTGTTACATCAGTATGTTACTTTCCTACGATATCATGATGGCTTGCTTATATTACTATCAACATTTACTGAAAAAATATTCATGCTCATAACATGCTGTTCTTAAGATTGACTACATTAAGAGCCCTTTTTTATTTGACTCCAACTTGATATGATGTTGTAGGCCGCCTGGTGTCCCTACCCTTCCTAATCCCATAACCTTTCAAAGAAAAGCGGCATGGCAGTTGCAGGTGGTTCCTGGCTCGAGTAGACAATGGATCAATCGTCCGCACGTACCGAACGTGTTGTTTCACATAATACAATCACAGTCACTGCAAGGTCTTTGAGCAGGATCCCAGCTTCTTTGGGCCTTCAGGAATTTTTGACTGGAGGCTGGTAAGTAGCCTTGGTACACTCTCTCTGTTTGTCGGACTAAATTATTCGATTAACCAGGAGATAACCGACTACAAGGATCATGATGGCAGCACGGTTTCGTTCATCAGGAAAAACTGTGTGTACACAGCGTACCATGCGTCTCTGCATGCACGAAACCCTGATTTGTGCCGCCATGCTCTATAGCCCAAAGTAGGAGAGAGGGTCGCAAGTATCAGACTTTGACCTGCTGGCTGGAGTTTCCCTCGTTAGGCACCCATCTGGTTCAAGCCGTCAGCCAATCTCCACTGCTTAATAAATAGTAACGTCTAACTGAGCCAGTTAGTTAGATGCATACACTTGGTGTAGTAGGATCTTTATTTAGTTTGATGCATACACTTGTTCTTTTTTGGTAGCCCTTTTGTAATGATGGCTGATGTTTGGTTTGGAAGAGAGAGCTGCGTCTTTACTCTTCTAGCCTGCTTACTGCTTCTGTTGCACCCCAGCCCTGGTTGCTGATGCTGCTATTTTCAATGTACAATCAGTGGTATATTTCGTCTGTTGGTTGAATAAATGTGTTGTTAGAATGATAAACACAATATTTTGGAAGTCGTTGCACGATCCGATCCTTTAGTGCCCCGTACCGTACCTAGCGCATACTATTTTTCGTACGGAACACATTTTCCACTTGTTGATAACATGCAACCCACTGATGAAGGCCCAATAGAGGAGCCCATAATTAACTGGAAGGGAGGCTCTCACATGAATCCGGCCTAGGTACATGCTCATGGTCCCCTAAACATAAATAAGTAAATAAATAAATAAAGCTAAATGCTCATGCACTAGTTCTTTAAATTCATGATTTAAAAGGAGGACATTATTTCCTATGATAGTGTCGTTACATTCAGTCGATATTATTCTTAGGCAAAGATAGCGACCCGTCTTCTTTCTCCCAGCATTTTCTTCCTGCAACCAGCGGACCCATGCAAATCGTAGTCAACATTATAAATAGTTTTGGTCCATTTTTATTTTTCAGTAAGAATGTCCAACCCAGCCTAGCACATTGACAACAACACTTTATCCTCCGCCTTGGTACACTCTCCGCGGCGCCGCCGTCCGGCCCTGTCAACTTATTTTTTTTTCGAAACGGTCCCTATCAACATAGTTAATCGGGAGAGGACTATTGTTGTGAGTATGACAGTACGGACCCAGTAGGTCCACTTCGGAACACAAGAAAGCGCCTATTTTACTACTCAGATGCACCCCTCATTTTTTACTCTAATCCACCCTGCTGATATCTAGGACCCACATCATTTTCAACGTATAGTCAATTAACGACAGAATTGCACAACTTATTTTTGAGTAGTAATTCGGAGGAGCAGGCTATAAACTGGGTTCTGTGGTCTCTGTGGCCCGTCTAACAACATGACCAGCCCAGAGTTTTTTCTTTGGGAAAATAGGTAGCCCAGTATTTCTTTTTGAAGAATACCCAAGCTAGGCCTATTAGTTTTCTCCGACTTACTGGGCTGCAAATCTTTCAAGATGAGGAGGGATGCATTCCGGCCTGGCCAAAGAGTATGGTCAGTGTCTGTTAAAAGTAATATCAAAGGGTTGAAAATTCCAAAAAAATGGGATATTAGTTCTTTTATTTCTTTTTGTTCTTCACTGATATTTTATACTCCCTCCATCCCAAAATTCTTATCTTAGATTAGTCTAGATATGGATGTATCTAATACCAAAATGTGACGTGATACATCCATATTTTGGGACGGAGGGAGTATTTCATTGGATTTAACATGACATAGTACTAATTTATTTTTAAATTTGTTTTAGTATGGCTACTAATTTTTGGATTAAGAATATTTTGTTCCCTGGCAAAAATTTGCGAATTTTCAAATTTCGCACATATTTAGTTAAATTTTTTAACCCTCGTACTGGCTAGAAAATGGGCAGCAATTCTAAAAATGGAAAATGGGCTGCAATAAATTCCATCTGAATTAGAAAATGAGTAAAAATTATAAAAATAATAGCAAATGGGTTGTACACGCCACAGATTTCGAGGCTGACTTGTTTATGCAAGGCTTTGTCAGTCAACACACGATTCTAGCAGCAGTGACTGTTGGATGTTCATCTAACGGCCGACGTGCTTCTTCAATCTCCGATCTTCCTGCTCCAGCTGCCTAAACTAGCGCCGTCGGGACTGCCTGCTCCCTCCTCTTGTGGCCCACTGTGATGCCACGCGAGCTTCACCGGCCCACCCTACTCCTTCTGCTGGCCTGGCCGCACGCAACCAACTACCTCTTTATTACGCGAAAAAAATGATTCCTCCCACTGACATGTGGGGCGTACCGGTTGAGAGGCTGACTGTGGGCCTACTAAGTTGACGCGTACGTAGGGCTAGTCAACTTAGTCAACAAATGATTCTCACAGCAGTAACCGTTGGATTTGAATCAAATGGTCCTGCTGCTTCTTCAATTGCTGCTCTTCTTGCATCAGTCGCCCAAACCAGCGCCGGCGAGACCGCCTGCTCCTGCCTCTAGTGGCCAGCTGTGCTGCCGTTGAGGCCTCACTGCCCCCTACAACTCCCACGGCTAGCCAGGTCCTGCGGTGACGGCAGCCTCACACTGCAGCCGAACCAGTGTACCCTCGTACTCCTCTCTGTGTGGGCATCCACTGTCGCGTCGTCCCCGGCTCCACGTCGTCCCCTTCCTAGGCCTCGTCGTCGTCCACCGCCCTCGTGCTCTCGGCGCGGCGTGGTCTACATGGTCAAGGAATGACATCCATCGGACGTGGACTGTATGTGGAGAGGCTGACATCTCGGTCCACGACCGCACAGAAGGAAATGACTCCTTATTACACGCAAAATAATGAATCCTCCAGCTGACATCTGGGACCCACAAGAAGGGCCTTTGTATTTCATGAAAAAAACGTTCCCCCCGCTGACAGTTCGGACCCACCGGCTATATCTTGCGCGCAAGGAAGTGCCTCCTTATTATGCACAAAAAATGAATACTCCCCCTGCTAGCTGGGACCCAGCATAGTGGGATGCTGACTTGTGGGCCTACTAAGTTGACGAGGATGGAGGGCGTTGTCAACTAAGTCAATATGAACGATTCTAGCTCTAGTGAGTGTATGATGTCCATCGAACGTCCATAGTGCTTCTTCAACCTCTGGTCTTCTTGCTCCAGCCACCCAAAGCAGTGCCGATCGTGCCGCCTGCTCCTGCCTCTCGTGGTCAGTGGTGCTGCCGCAGAGGCCTCACGGCCCCCTACTACTCCCACCGCTGGCAAGGCCATCCATCCACTCACCCACACCCCCTGTTATTCTACAGCGACGGCAGCCTCACACCAAAGCCGAACCAGTGAACCCTCGTACTCCTCTCCGCGTGGGCATCCACTGCCGTGTCTTCGCCCGGCTCCGCGTTGTCCCCTTCCTAGGCCTCGCTATTGTCCACCGCCCTGGTGCTCTCAGCGCGGCGTGGTCAACATGGTCAAGGAACGAATTCCATCGGAAGAGTAATGTACGTTGATAGGCTGACAACTGGGTCCAAGGCAGCCGCAAGGAATTGGCTCCTTATTACGCGCAAAATAATTATTCCTCCACCTGACAGCAGGGACCTCCCGGACGGGCCACCGTAGTTCATGAAAAAAACGTTTCCCCCTGACCGCTGGGACCCACCAGCTACATCTTCGCATGCAAGGAAGTGCGTCTGGGCAAAAAAACGATTTGCCCCCCTGACTGCTGGGACCCACCAGCTACATCTTCGCATGCAAGGAAGTGCCTGACAGTCGGGACCCACCTGGTTGAAGTGTACATAGCATTGTCATTCTGGTCGCGAACGTGTACGTACATACTGGTCGACGTAGAGGCGCACATGTGTCGTAGTAGAGGCGAACACGTGTCGTAGTAGAGGCGCGCATGTGTCATAGTAGAGGCGCGCAAGTAGCATATACACGTACGTACAACGGCCAGGGTGCAAGAAAGTAAATACGGCCACGTAGATACAAACGGGTGGGGTCTCGAACGCCTACTCACGCATACGTACAGTCAGGGTTCGTGTACATGGCTGGGTCGGAACAGAGAAACTACGTCACAGTCGTGTTCATGGGGAGCCAACCGGCTGGGTCGGAACAGAATGCGTCCTCATGTTCATCGGGAGGGCTCGGATGGAACAGCTGATGGAAATGAGGCCTGGCATACCACAAAATGGAGGAAACGGCCTTGTGTTCGATCGTCCATGGTTGAAACGGGATCCTGTTCATCGGGAGGGGTCTGGCGTACCACAAAACAGAGGAAACAGACTTTTGTTGGACCTCCTATGGTCGAAACGGGGTCCTGTTGATCGGCAGGGGTGTGGGGTGCCGCAAAACAGAGGAAACGGACTTGTATTGGAGGTCTACGGTCGAAACGGGTGTCCTGTTCATCGGGAGGGGTGTGGCATACCGCAAAACGGGACTCCACAAGATACTATTCATCTCCACCGTCGGCCTCCTCCAGCCTCCACGGTTTACTGTTCATCCACCGTCGACCTCCACCAGCCTCGACATGTGACTGTTCATCAACGGGCTCCTGTTCATCCAGCCTCCACCGTGCGCTACTCCACCGGCTATTGTTCAACCAGCCCTCTCCACGGGGTCCTGTTCAACCACCCCTCCACGGGCTACTGTTCATCCAGCCCTCCACCGACTACTGTTTAACTAGCCCTCCACGGGGTCGTCCTGTTCATCCAGCCCTCCACGGGGTCCTGTTCATTGGGTCTTGTTCATCCAGAGGCAACACCATGGGGTCCTGTTCATCCACCCCCACTGGGAACTGTTCATCCAACCCCCCCCCCCCA
>NC_041385.1:326296211-326369179 GCF_002162155.2 Triticum dicoccoides | reverse complement strand
CACTCACTATTCACCAAGGGAAGGAGGCAACAGGACTCGATCGACTTCAGTTAGTAGCAGTAGCGAAGGAATCACTTGGGTTCAGTAACGTAGCTAGTGCAATCACTCGGGTTCAGATAAAGCCCAACGCCTCGCTCGGGTTCAGCTAGAGCCCAACGCCTCGCACCCAAGCGCGTTACGAGAGAAACGCGCATCGCTCGGCCCCGACCACCCATCGTAACCGGGAACTCCCCGATATTTTCATCGCCCTCGCTTCTACCACGGTTTTTTCCATCATGGACGGCTCAAAGAATGTCATGCAGCTGCGTCTTCGACCCGCCCAGGATGAAAGCCCATTTTCTGTCATGTTTTTTTTCATAGAAGTAGGAGCCCACCACGTCTATGATGATACCAGGTTTTGTCACAGTTATCGTCATAGAAGTGTCATAAGTATGACACAAAAATTTCGTTTGGCCCAAAATGTCATGGATGTGTCTTTTTTTTGTAGTGAAACACGACAACAGTGGCCACACTCTCTCTCTGCTCACCACTGGTCATAGATCCAGCTGGATCCTCTCCGCCGGGGAAGGAGAGAAGGTGCAATGTTCACACGGTGGTCCTCGGCGACAAATCTTACCCACTGCCGGCGCATCCCGATCAGCGTGCCTTGTTGTTCTCTCACACGCAGTGCCGGCTAGGGAGGGCCTCTGACCCCTTCTTCCTTGCTGCCGTAGGGTGGGCAGATCCGGCCTACTGCCGCCCACCTAGCGACATCTTGGCGACCCTCCGGTATAACTTCCTTCGAAACCGGGCTTGCTCTACTTCCCCAGCTCCTGACGTCGCTGCATTTGTATCTTTTACTATATCTCAGGCCCCCTCGTAGATAGGATCGATCGGCTGTTCGAAAGCCACCTAGATTTTTACTGTTATGGGGTAAACTAGTTCATGTAGTTTAATCATACTACTTGGTTCAAACTGGGAAGAAAGGGGGTGGGGGTGGGAGAAGATTTGTTACCTGAATCTAGGAATTGGTCGAAAGAGGAAATAATGGGGGCGAAAAGTAGGAGAGACTGGCTATCCAACTGGTCTGTTGGCCAAATAGGGAACTAAAGGGAAACACAGTATAAATACAATATAAACCAATCTATTGGTTGAAAAGGGAAAGAAAGTGGGGACTAGGGGACAAGTCAAGAGTATGTCCAGCACTAGATTTGCTAGCATCACACAGTATAAGGTGGCTATACCGAACAAAAATGGGACCAACCCAGATATCCTGCTCTGATGTTTGTTGCCCCAAGCCCCTCTTAGGTAATGCCACTGGTAAAATGTAGCAGTCGTACTGTTAAAAGTAAGGACACGTTAAACCAATGTTGTTTTCAATGCAATGCCTCCAGTAATATGAATCAATGGCACTATTTTTCATGTCCTGCTAATTTTGCATTAAGATAAGTTGCTTCTTTTTGTTGGAAATGCAACTGCCCTGGTCCGCCTACTCTCCCGTGCCCAAATACCAACTCTTTAGCAACTGTTAATGTAATGTTGCTGGTAAAATGAAGCAATGGCACATTAAAGTAATGTCATATTTAATGGTTGTCATAGTTAATCCTAATGCCCACACTAATATCTAGCAATGCTGCTGCTTTAGAAATTGCTACTATCCTTGTAGGATCGCCATTCAGATAAGGAACATGCTTCTTTTCATTTGATGTATGTTTGATCACTTGTTAGTCACCCTCCTTTCCACCTTCTTGTGCAAACAGAGATATACATTTCACGGTTGATCTTAGTTGAACTGCACAAATGATATCCAAATTATGGTTGAACATTCCGCGATCTTCACAACCAACCTTGATGTTTCTCAATTCTATTGCAAGTAATGAAGAAGCCGCTAGCTCATGGGGCATTGCTTCATTTCAGGTGAACTTCGCAAAAAGGTCCCATGAATTGAATCATCCATGTTGGTGACTGGTATCATCCCTTCTATGATGGCGTGGACTGCAGATATGGTTCCCAACACAAGGTATGTTCCTTTTTGGTCCGACCGTTTGCTAAAGATCCTGCATGTTGAGTCTGCTCTTGTGCTACTATTTTGGCACTACCATGATAAAGAAGTAATGTTATTATTTTTCACCTTAATCTAGTGGCACTATTAATTTGAGGCAATGTTTTGGCACCGCTAGTGCCACTGATTCTTTTATATACCGGAAGAGGGGGTTTCCTGCGACTTCATTAAAGAAACCCATCTATAGAGAACCTCCCACAACATCTTAGTGTAAACGGGCAGTTATGCAACTACTACTAGAATGGACTGAGTACTAGCAGGAGACAAGTTCACCACATAAGCTAGGCAGGTAGGGGGACGCAGCACCAGCTCGACCAAGTTTGGATTACAACCCAAATGCTACCACAGAAACATCAGGGGGAAGATAAGGACTGAAAGAGCCAGCTTCAGCATCCTAGTCTAAGCACCCCCGCCCTCCATCCTTGCGATGCACGGTACACCTCGCTTGCCACCTGCTCGACCCTAGTGCCACTGATAAAATGAAGTAATAATACAGTTAAAATAGAGCGAGTGTCCTATCTATCATTTCATTTCCAATGTAGATAAAGAAAGTGCTTCTCTTTGTTAGTATATGTTTCACCAACTAGTCTCGTTGTTAATGTTTAAGTGTTTCTGCAAACTGGGGTGCTTAATTTTAGTTGATCTGCATAAAAATAGAGATTGGAATGTCTCAAGGCCCCTTCTTGTACTACCACTATACACTGATGTTCACCACTGGCAGAAGGTGTATCGGGGAGAATTGGGTCGATTTCCAGTATGGGCCCTACCGTATGAGGCATCGCAGGGCCCATCTTGCCCTCGCAGCATGGCATACTATGATACTATTGCAATATTTTCTTCTATTTATTAGTGTATGTTTCATCAACTGGTGCCACTATAATGTAATCATGCTTTTTCATTATCTGTGCAAACAGGGTTATTCAATATCATTTTGGCGCAACTGCACAAATGTACGGATGGAACCGGCATATATGCAGAGTGCGAGGTGTGCCAAGTAAAAATTACCGACACCAATTGTGCTCCATGTAAGCATTGGCATCCACCACCAACAGTGAGATGTGTGGTGCTCTTTGTGGATGGATCTTTCTCGGCAGCAAATCCTCTAACCAAATACTAGTAGCTTATATTGGCACTTTTCTAGGGAGTACTCTTTTTTGAAAGAAGCACCAATCTATTTTTCTTTATGTGTACACTATGTTATACATTGCAAAAAAAATATAATTTTAAAGTACATCTAGATACGAACCAAATGATACAATTTTTGGTGACATGCATTCACATTTTGCTTCAAATGTAGAACGTGGTGAAACTTTCACCCAATATACGCAAAACAGAAAAATACTTCCAAGACTAGCGCTGCTCGTCTCCTCTTAAACCACCGCTGCTCCTCTCCTGTTCCAATCTAAATCCAGCGCCGCTCCTCTCCTCTTCTATTTCAAAACCACTGCCCCTTATCTCCTGTTCCAATCCAAAACCAGCGCCGCTCCTCTCCCGTTCTAATCTAAAATCGGCGCTGCTCCTCTCCTCTTCCATTCAATAAGCACTGCCGGCGAGTGAAGGTGCTGTGAAGTAGATCGATGGAGGAGTACAACCGATACGTGAGGATCATAGACGGCGACACTGTGAAGCTAGCTAGGATGTTGGAGATACAGTCTTGGTTTGACAACAAGGACCAACTAGCGGCGACGGCGACATCCATGGCCAAATATCTGCAACAAAGTGAAAAGGCAATGATACTCCCGAATGGAGTCGTGCGGGAGTACATAGAGATGCTCCTCTGGGCCATGGAGCAAAAAGATTCAAAAAAACCGATCATGAGGCAGCGTTGGTGGGAGAATCGATCCAAGATGGAGCATCCACCAAATATTAAAGGATCGAGCATCTACATAGTGCCGGTTGTGAGGGTGTTGTGCTAGAGCGAGCCGGTGGAGTCTTCCTCGACCGAACCCAACTGCAAGAGGAGAAAAGTAGTTGGCCCGATGATGCTTCCCCGCCATCCTGTCCCTCGTTGTTCACATTATCTCACGGGGCAGCTGTCTGCCGCCGAGGAATAGGAGGGGACTGCCCCCCAACCCAATAGTAGGGCAGGTTATGAATTGTCAGGAGGAGCTTAGGGTTGTCAGTATTTGCAGGTTGTGAATTGTGAATTGTGTTGTGTATTTTGAGAGTAATTTCAGATATGAATGTCTTCTGATTTTCAGTTTTGCAGTATTGAGCATATGAAGTATTTTATGAATTCTAGAGATCTATTTTTAGCACTTACAACAATGTAGTTTCATATAAAAGTGCAGACAATGTGATTCTCAGAGAAGAAACTGCAAGTTTCAGTTTCAGATAAGAAACTGCAAGTTTCAGAGGCAGAGCATTTATATTAACACTACCAGCCAGTTAACGTCATGCTTATCAATATTCATGCATAGCAGTTCTTCATATGATGCACAATCAAAAAGATATGCTATTTTCAAAATTCCCACACAATGTCGAGTGTGCGAAAAATAGAGAAAGCAAGTGACGAAGTTTTGGCAAGTGTTGGACGTGGTGTGCGTAGATGACACTGGGGACCCACATGTCAAGAATAGCAGAGGAAAAAATTTGGATATATTTTCACTGCATCAGGTGGAATCGAACCCGGGCGGAACAACGGTCGGGTAGTGTCACTTGGCTACTGGCTTAGTTCAGCTGTTTTGATAGAAATAAGGCACATCATCTACGATTACTGTAGCATGCCTTCCCCAGCTCCGGTGGTTCATTCTCGTCCTCCGCCTTTGTGCACTCGCCGCGGTGCCGCTGTCTACCGTTGTGAACATGTTGAACAAATGAGAGGAATCTGGAGAGGACTATATGTGGAGACGCGGACAGTCAGGACCCACCAGGTCTATGGATGTTCGCAAGCAAGTGCCTCATTGAAAAAAATACTCCCTCCTAATGCTATACTAACGTTGGTTCCCACAGGTTTGTCAACATAGTTACATTTTTTTTGAGGTGCTTCAACGTAGTTACTAATAAAGGAGATAAATTTACAACGAAGCCGGGGAGCTGGTAGGTATCATTTATTATTAGTGGGCCAGCAAGTATCAGCTGGGTTGTGGGCTGCCCCGTCTAGGCTTTGTTTTTTAAGATGCGCATCCCACGACATGTCAGTTTGTATTTTCTTGAGGACCGTAATGTATCAGCTGGCTTACTATAACGCCCCGAGACTGATGCGCCAGATGTCTTCCAGTTATTCGCCGTTGTTTCCATGTCATTTTCTTGCGTGTTGCACTTTGCCATGTCATCATTTGCATTTCATCTGCATGTTTTTCAAAACTTACATCCGTCCGGGTCCTCCTAGTTCTCTCCGTTGGCCGTTCTGAGCCCAGACAAACTCGCACGCACCCGCGGCACCTCCTAGATCTTGTTTTGTGAGCCGCAGAAAAACATTCTCAGAATGGCCAGAGAGTTGACGAGTGGTCTTGGTACATCACCAGTAGACTGCTTGTCAAATTTTGTTCCATTGGCAGGTCGTTTAATGCCCCAACGGCTAACCGCGTTAACCATTGGACCCCTTTCTCTTTGCAGCCTAGCACCCCTACACACAGCCCACCTAGCCCATCCAAACCCCCTCCATGCCCATCACCGTTGGATCACGACCATGTGGGCGAAAACCGCACCTCAATAGCCCTTTCCTACCTCCCTCTATCTATATAAAGGCTCCTCCCCCTCCATTTTCGGGCAAACCCTAGATCAATCCTCCTCCTCGCGCCGCCGCCGGACATGTCCGCCCATGCCCGCAGCCAATCATGTCTTGCCACGTCGCCCCCGCCGCTGTCTCCACCGTGCGGGCCCATGAACCCGTCTGGGGCCCTCCCGGCCTGAGCCGCCACTGCGCCGCAGCCCGTAGGCGCCCGAGCCAGGGGCTCGTCCCGGGCCGCCGGACTCCTCCCGAGCTCGCCGGTGCCCTGCTGCCGTTGCCTCCCGCCTCTGCCGTCCCTCGCCTGCTTGCCGCCGACCTTGCCGGGACTGTGCCGCCTTGTCCCCTACCACGCCCCGATCTCGCCGGAGCCACCAGATCCGGCAAGGAACCGGACCTCCTTCGCACCGATCCGTTGCCCCTGCGCCGCCCGTTGCTGGATCGGCGCGCCGCGCCCTTGTCCCGCCTCGCGCCGTCCCCGCCGCCTTCTCCGACGGCGGCAACCGCTGCTTCCGCGCCTCCACCAACCGCCGCCGCTCGCTGAACCGACCGGACCGCCCGGGTCGGCTGAACCGGGTCGGCCTGCGTGAACCTGCGTGAACTTTTGGGCCCAATGTGAGCACCCCCTTCTATTCTCCGCCCTGTTCGCATAATAGTTATCTAGCGGTCATCCGGACTTGGTGAATTTCGGCCTAGTCCCTGAGAAAAACAACATCATATGTGCAGCTTTGTCATGTTGTACCTTTGTCCATACTTGTCCGTTTGGAGTGTATGAATTGTCAAAATGTTCATCTCTTGATTCTATACATGATAGTTGCATTTGGATGGATGTTACTACTAATGTTGATGCCTTAATCTTTGTTGGAAAACTGCTAAGTGATATAAACTGTTGAAAACTGTTGCATGTCAACATCATCTAGGTGTCTTGTGAGTGCTATAACTTTATCTCTGTTGATCCTATGATGACGATCTTGGTATTCACATGTTATGCTCTTCATGATCTCTGCGCTAGTGCTACTGACTTGCTTGTTTGAGTTCATCTATCTATCATAATCTCTGTTGCAAAAGTGCATTTTGCTGTTAACTCCTGAAAACTATTATAATTGCCCTTTTGTCATTTTTTATCTTTTTGTGTGATTTTCTTTTGGGCATCATGTATACATATTTTAGGAGCATAATCATGCCATATTTACAGTGTCCCAATCCATGTATTTTGATATGCCCTATGGTCAGTGCAACAAGCTTGTGAAGTGGGCTACTCACTGTTAATGTTCTGTCTTGCTGAATCTGTAATATCATGATGCCATGTTCTTTTGATGGTACCATCTAATCCATGCGTAATCTGGAGATTCTTAGTCGACATGTTTTAATTTCCATGTTATGATCTATCACGCCATGTCATTTGACGCTCTATATATGTTGAGTAGCACATGTTTTAACAGCCTTGAACATGCCTATATAATGTTCCAGATTTCTGTTAACTTCATGATGCCATGTTGTGATCTTGATATTAATTATTATTTGCCTGCTGTGGATATGATCCAATGAGATTAATTATATTATTCTATGAGTTCTTTGACCTCACGCCAAGTTTGATAGTTTTGGACTTCATAAGCCTCTGTTTCAAGCTTGAAAACATGCTATCATAATGTTGTTGTTTTACACTTGGTGAAACTGTTACAACATTCAATCTTGTCTTGTTGGTTACTACTAATCCATTGGCCATATGCATGTGATGCCATGATATTATTTGCTCTTTGTTATGCGTGCTTTGATGCCATGGGCTTGGTTGCTATGTATATTTCCGTAGCATCTTTGTTTCATGCCTCCAACATGCCATCATATTAACTCTGCTCATGTATGTGCCCCTGTGTTATAAAGTTGCATATTGCATTGATTATCTTCGTTTAATCTCGATGCCTATGAACCTGATCATTAATGGTATTTGAGTAATGTTATCTTGAAATGAAGGGTATGTCAAGTTTGTGCTCATATGATTCCTATAGCATGTTGTTTGGATGATTGCAAAGTACCTACTTGTTGTTTTGGACAGTTTGTCCTTTAAACTTGTCTGGTGTATGTGTTGCACTGTTGCTCCGTTTTGAGCATGCTCTATATGAAACTTGCTTAGAATTGCATGTAGTTTCATATTATCATATTGCATCCATGCTTTGAGTCTGTTTGCTTGATGTTTGAATGCATTTTGCATCAATGCCATGTTTAACTTGTTTTGCTCATATCTTCTAGGCCGTAGCTCCGAATTAAATGAACATTATATGTAACTTGACTAGAATCGCGTGTAGATCATCATGGTGCATCTTAACTTGCTATTTACCAACTCTAACATAAGGTTTATTCATATTTGGAATAATTTCGAAATTTGCATATGAGGGCTTACCAGAATTGTTATAGGTTGTTTCCGGCCTCACTTAAACTTGCTTTGATGTGATGTTCCTGTATGCATCATCCCTTGCCAAGAGTAGCATCATTTAGCCTGGTCATGCATCATACTTGGTTGAGCATCATGCCATGTTTATGTGTTGTGTGTTTACCTTGTTGTTTGCTTCTTTCCGGTTGTGCTTCTTCTTGATAGTTCATGTTTTGTTGCGATCGCGAGGATTCGTTCGACTACGCTTGGTTCGTCTTTGCCTGTTCATATTCTTCATGGACTCGTTCTTCTTCATAGCAAGATTTCAGGCAAGATGACTGTTACCCTGGATCTCACTACTATCATTGCTATGCTAGTTTGTCTCGATGCTATCGCTATATCGCGCTTCCTACCACTTGTTTATCAAGCCTCCCAAATTGCCATGACAGCCTCTAACCTTTTTCACCCTTCCTAGCAAACCGTTGTTTGGCTATGTTACCGCTTTTCTCAGCCCTTCTTATAGCGTTGCTAGTTGCAGGTGCAGTTGCAGGTTGTTCCATGTTGGAACATGGATATTATGGATATCATGGGATATCACAATATCTCTTATTTTAATTAATGCATCTATATACTTGGTAAAGGGTGTAAAGCTCGGCCTTTTGCTTGGTGTTTTGTTCCACTCTTGCCGCCCTAGTTTCTGTCATACTGGTGTTATGTTCCTTGATTTTGCGTCCCTAACAAAGTGAGGGGTGTGGGGCCCTCTTGACAGTTCGCTTTGAATAAAACTCTTCCAGCAAGGCTCAACATTGGTTTTCTATTTGCCTAATAACAACTAAAACTTAAATTGGGGATTTTTTCTGGACCCCTAGTAATTTTAATCAACCCCTCTGAGACCGTGGGGGACCGCCCCTAGGCAACTTGGGGTATTTGGATCCTATACGCTTCTCTCATCTATGGTGCCCTGAGAACGAGATAAGTCCGGCTCTTGTCGGGATTTGTCGGCACACTGGGAGGTCTTGCTGGTTTTGTTTTACCATTGTCGAAATGTCTTGTGCACCGAGACCCCGAGCCTGATCGGATGTCCCGCGATGGAGGATTGTCTCCGCGGATCATGAGCTTGTAATGGGCTAAGTTGGGACACCCTTGCATGGTTTGATCTTTCAAAAGCCATGCCCGCGGTTATGTGGCAGATGGGAGTTTTTAATATCCGGTTATAGAAAACTTAACACCGGATTTGAATTAAAATACCCAACCGCATGTGTAACCGTGATGGTCTCTTTTTGAGTGGGTCGAGAAGAGAACACGGTGGGTTTATGTTTGAACGTAAGTAGTTTAGGATCACTTGTTGATCATTACTAGTTTGCGACCGTTTGCGTAGCTTCTCATCTTTTGCTTGTACTCGTAAGTTAGCCACCATATCATTTCTTAGTCGCTGCTGGAACCTCAGCACTTATCCATTCTATACCTATTAAGCGTTGCTAGTCTTGATACCAATGGTAATGGGATTGCTGAGTCCTCGTGGCTCACAGATTACTACAACAACAGTTGCAGGTATAGGTAATGCGATCATCATGAAGTGAGAGTGACGTTTGCTGGTTTTGGACTTCTTCTTCTTCTTCGATTAGGGGATAGGTTCCTGGTCAGCTGCCTAGGCTAGCAGGGTGGATGTCGTTTGAATTTATGTTTGTGTTTCATCCGTAGTGGGATGTTGCTTTTACGTATGATGTTGTTGTATTCCTGCGGCATTGTATGCCTTTTTTATGTATCCCCAGCTATTTTGTAATGGTACGATGTAATGATATCCACCTTGCAAAAGCGTTTCAATATGCGGCTCTATCCTTGGTGTGATCTTTGAGTTCCTCTCGGATAGGATCGCATATTGGCCATGACAAGTTGGTATCAGAGCCTCGATCAACCATAGGAGCCCCCCTTGTTTGAT
Organism: Triticum dicoccoides; assembly: GCF_002162155.2. Lineage (NCBI taxonomy): Eukaryota > Viridiplantae > Streptophyta > Magnoliopsida > Poales > Poaceae > Triticum > Triticum dicoccoides. The sequence continues at coordinate 326,359,161 of NC_041385.1, read as the reverse complement.
CGTAGAATGGCCGTTCTCGAGTCTAGAAGAAAACTGTTTTTCAGAGTCTAGTTTTATTGGAGAGTAGGAATTCTTTTTACTCCTCTGCCCCTTCGTCGCTCTGGAGAGGAATCTTGAAATAAGGTGTTTTTACTTACTCCCCTTCCCCTTCAAATTTTTGTTAGGATCACGCAGTTAGATTTCCGATAGTTGGTTCTTAGCTCTTTTCATCCGGTGCATTTCTCGTCAAGATGATTCGACCCTCTTTGTTTTGGCAAGATCAATCCTCAGTTCTTTCGCAGCGATGAGGTTTTCCCCGTCCTCAGTTGTCTTTCTTTTTTCCCACTCGCCCACCATTTTTCTTCTCAGAGCCGGAGTCCGTAATCGATTATCCATCCTACTCGTGCGAAGCCTTTGCATTCTTTCCTCAATCATGTCAACCAGTGTTTTCTCTTAAAGTTATTCGTCGGTTCGCCCTTCCAAGTTGCCTTTGGTTTTCCCACCCTCACACCCTTTTTCTTCCCGGAGTCTGAGTCTCTTTCGACCATCAATTTCATTCGTGCGGAGCCTCTTCAGTCTTTCATCAATTGTTTCAACCGGTGATTTCTTGTCTAGTTTGTCATTCTTCATCTCTTTCTTTTCCGGTGGACTCAATTCAAGTTTTTCGGGTTGATCATATTCTTTTTCTTGGATCAAGTGTTCCCATTGCTCATTTGCCTCTCGCCATTTAATCGTTCAGGAGTGCGGAAGACATCTCAGGAGATTTTTCTGTGTTCCAATTCATTTGAGGTTGTCACCTCATTCGAGTCCTTTAGTCGTTCCGGTGCATCATCTATTCTGCAATCCTTTTCAACGGTGTTCTCTCTTCAGTGGGCCCTAAACCACAGGTTAATTCCCAGGATCTTACCTGACTCTTCCAATTATTCTGGAGTTATTCTCAAATTCTTTTCAAAGTGTGACGTAAGAATGGATTCCATCAGTCACATGCCTTCTCTGAGATTGCTGTCAATTTTTTTTTCATCTTTGGTTCAACCCTTCCTCTTTTCATTCTTCCGGAGTGTATCAACAATTTCGGTGGTGTTTCTCGTCATCATCCTCAGCATTGGAAGACTGAAGAAGAGTTTTTCCTCTAAATCTTGTCCGTTCTCTTGAAGATTCATGGTTCTAGCTTCATGTTATCCTCTCAAATTGTCCCGTTTGTCAGATATTCTTTTCTTACCCATCCAGAGTATGTCAGGAGTTGTTTTCCATTTCTTTTCACCAGAGGCCATCATTCCAGAAGAATTCTTCGTTCTCACATTCTAGCTATTGTTATCTATTTATCCTAGTGCATCTGTCAAGTATTCTTTAATCAGCTCGTTATCTCTTCGTTCTTTTGCATCTAAATCCCCTCAAGCATATTTGTTCTTCTAATTCTCACCGGTGATTCATTATCTTTCTTCATTCATTTTCAAATTCTTACGGTGGTTCATTCAAGATTCCTTTTCCTTTGTTCATCATATCAATTCATTCGTTCTTTCAAATCCTACTAGTGGTTCGTTAAAGACCTTCCTCAAGTTTGCGCCTTATCCCCTTAATCCTTTTCCAATAAGAATAAGTAGTATGAAAAATCCATTGCTTGTTGTCAATTTAAGTTGATGAAGGATAAGCACACAATAAATCTTATTCTTATTTCCTCGAAGTGATTAATCTCTTCTTTTCAGAATTTTGTCTTCATATCACATTCTTGATTCGATGTGGTTTCATCTTCTCTTTTCCGGAGTTCCAAGTTTTACTCGCTTCTCTCGTCGGAAACTCCATCTAAATCACCGCAAGTCTTTAGTCTTATTCTTTTCATCCTTCATTTCTATCTCATCATCCTTTTGTCACCAGAGTTCTTCATGGTGGTTCTTCTTGGTTTAATTCATTCTTTCAAGTGTTCGTCAAGATTCTTATTGGAGGAGTTCAAGTATCTTTTCTTCTTGCGTCTCGAAGTGCAATTAATTCTCCGTTTTCTTTTGAAGTGGAGTTTTGCATTGATTTGTTCTTCTCAGCTATTCAAGTATTTGGTTCTGGCAGAATTTCACCTCAAATTTTGAGAGGATTTTCCATAAGTCAACAACAAACTTATTCTTTTGTTGCTGATTTTCTCAACAACCCCGTTAAATCTTTCCTTCTCAGGAGGCTATCAATTCATTCGCGGTGGAAGTTGTTCTTCCCTTGTCCGTTCTTTTCATTCCACTATTTCAATCCTTCCGCAGGCATTTTGTTCATCTCGTCAAGTGACATTCCATCTTGTGAAGTTCAGGTTCCATTCCTTCCATTTTCAGCTGGAGTGCTACCGGAATTATTTTGTTCTTATTTCTTTCCTATCTTATTCTAACCAGAGTGGTTTCAGAGTCTATCTTATTCCTTGAGCTTTTGATTATCGTCATTTTCTCCATTCATCTTTTCTACCCGAGTAATCTTATTTCACCTCGTCCTCTTTCTCTTCCATCTCGTTCCTAAGATCTCGGGACGAGATCTTCCGTTAGTGGAGGAGACTCGTAATGCCCCGAGACCAATGCGACAGATGTCTTCCAGTTATTCACCGTCATTGCCATGTCATTTTCTTGCGTGTTGCACTTTGCCATGTCATCATCTGCATTTCATCTGCATGTTTTCCAAAACTTGCATCCGTCCGGGTCCTCCCAGTTCTCTCTGTTGTCCGTTCTGAGCCCAGACACACTCGCACGCGCCCGCGGAACCTCCCAGATCTTGTTTTGTGAGCAATAGAAAAACATTCTCGAAATGGGCCAAGAGTTGACGACTGGTCTTGGTACATCACCGGTGGACCACCAGTCAAATTTTGTTCCATTTGGTGGTCGTTTGATGCCCCAACGGTTAACCGTGTTAACCGTTGGACCCCTTTCTCTTTGCAGCACAGCACCCCTCCACACAGCCCACCTAGCCCATCCAAACCCCCTCCATGCCTATCGCCGTTGCATCACGATCGTGTGGGCGAAAACCGCACCTCAATAGCGCTCTTCTAGCTCCCTCTATCTATATAAATGCTCCTCCCCCTCCATTTTCGGGCAAACCCTAGATCAATCCTCCTCCTCGCGCCACCGGAGACATTCTACCCTGCCGCCGGACATGTCCGCCCACGCCAGCAGACAATCACGGCTTGCCACGTCGCCCCCACCTCCGACTCCACCGCGCGGGCCCGCGAGCCTGTCCAGAGCCTTCCCGGCCCGAGCCGCCGCTGTGCCGCAGCCTGCAGGCGCCCTCGAGCGCCCGAGCCAGGGGCTCATCTCGAGTCGCCGGACTCCTCCCGAGCTCGTCAGTGCCTCACTAAAGTTGCCTCCCGCCTCCGCCGTCCCTTGCCGGCTTGCCGCCGACCTTGCCGGGACTGCGCCGCCTTGTCCCCTGCGTGCCCCGATCTGGCCGGAGCCGCCAGATCCGGCGAGGAGCCGGACCTCCTCCGCGCCGATCCGCCGCCCCTGTGCCGCCCATTGCTGGATCCGCACGCCGCACCCTCGCCCCGCCTCGCTTCAGACCCGCCGCCTTCTCTGGCGCCTCCACCAACCGCCGCCGCCCGTTGAACCGACTGGACCGCCCGATTCGGCTGACCCGGGTCGGCCCGCGTGAACCGGCGCCGAACCGCCCCTGGACCATCCCGGTTTTCCTCCTCGCGACCGAAGCCAGCCCTTTGGGCCCAATGTGAGCGCCCTCCTACTATTCTCCGCCCTATTCGCATAATAGTTATCTAGCGCTCATCCGGACTTGTTGAATTTCGGCCAAGTCCCTGAGAAAATCAGCATGATATGTGCATCTTTGTCATGTTGTAACTTTTTGCATACTTGTCCGTTTGGAGTGTATGATATGTAAGAATGTTCATATCTTGATGCTCTAGATGCTAGTTTCATTTGAATGCATGTTACAGTTAATCCCGATGCCTTAATCTTCATTGCAAAACTGCTAAGGTGATATAAACTGCTGAAAACTGCTGCATGTTAACATCATTTAGGTGTCTTGTGAGTGTTATAACTTTGTCTCTGTTGATCTATGATGATGATCTTGATATGCGCATGTTATTCTCTTTGTGGTCTACATTGTTGTGCTACTAAGGTGCTTGATTGAGTTCATCTATTTATCATAATCTCTGTTGCAAAAGTGCATGTTGTTGTTAACGGCTGAAAACTATTATAGCTTGCCCTTTTGTCCTTTTTATATCTTTTTGTGTGATTTTATTTTGAGCATTATGTCTATATGTTTTAGGACCATAATCATGTCATATTTACAGTGGTGAGACCCATGTATTTTGATATACTCTGTGGTGAGTACAACAAGCTTGTCAAGTAGGCTACTCGCTGTTAATGTTCTGTGTAGCTGAATCTGTAATATCCTGATGCCATGTTTTCTTGACGCTACCATCTAATCCATGCGTAATATGGAGATTCTCCAATTATATGAATTGTAGTATGCTATGAGTTCTAGGACCCCATGCCAAGTTTCTTAATTTTGGACTTAACATGCCTCTGTTTCAATCTTGAAAACATGTTATCATAATGGTGTTGTTTTACACTTGCTGAAACTGTTACAACATTCAGTATTGTCTTGTTGGTTACTACTAAGCCATGGGCCATATGCATGTTATTCCATGATGCTATTTTCTCTTTGTTATGTGTACTTTGATTCTGTGTCATTGGTTTTGATGTATAGTTGTTGTAGCATATTTGTTTCATGCCTCCAACCTGCCATCATATTAACTCTGCTCATGTATATGCCCCTATGTTATAAAGTTGCATATTGCATTGATCATCTTCGTTTAATCTTGATGCCTATGAACCTGAACCTTAATGATATTTGAAGTGTGTTATCTTTATATGATGTACATATCAAGATTGTGCTCATATAATTTCTGTAGCATGTTGTTTTGATGAATGTAATGTGCCTACTTGCTGTTTTGGACAACTTGTCCTTTAAACTTGTTTGGAGTGTATGTGTTGCACCGTTGCTCCGTTTTGAGCATGCTCTATATGAAACTTGCTTAGAATTGCATGTAGTTTCATATTATCATGTTGCATCCATGCATTGAGTGTGTTTGCTTGATGTTTGAATGCATTTTGCATCAATGCCATGTTTAACTTGTTTTGCTCATATCTTCTAGGCCGTAACTCCGATTAAATGAATTTTATATGTAACTTGACTAGAATCGCGTGTAGATCATCATGGTGCATATTAACTTACTATTTAACAACTCTAACATAAGGTTTATTCATATCTGGACCAATTTCGAAATTTGCATATGAGGGCTTACTCGTATTGTTATAGGTTATTTCCGGCCTCACTTAAACTTGCTTTGATGTGATGTTGTTGTATGCATCATACCTTGCCATGAGTAGCATCATGTAGCCTTGTCATGCATCTCCTTGGTTGAGCATCATGCCATGTTTATGTGTTGTGTGTTTACCTTGTTGTTTGCTTCTTTCCGGTTGTGCTTCTTCTCGATAGTTCGTGTTTTGGTGCGAACGTGAGGATTCGTTCGACAACGCTTGGTTCATCTTCACCCGTTCGTATTCTTTATGGACTCATTCTTCTTCCTAGCGGGATTTCAGGAAAGATGACTGTTACTCTGGATCTCACTACTATCATTGCTATGCTAGTTTGTCTCGATGCTATTGCTATGTCGCGCTTCCTACAACTTGTTTATCAAGCCTCCCAAATTGCCATGACAGCATCTGACCTTTTTCACCCTTCCTAGCAAATTGTTGTTTGGCTATGTTACCGCTTTGCTCAGTCCTTCTTATAGTGTTGCTAGTTGCAGGTGCAGTTGCAGGTTGTTCCATGTTGGAACATGGATATCATGGATATTATGGGATATCACAATATCTCTTATTTCATTAATGCATCTATATACTTGGTAAAGGGATGAAAGCTTGGCCTTTTGCCTGGTATTTTGTTCCACTCTTGCCACCCTAGTTTCCGTCATACCGGTGTTATGTTCCTTGATTTTGCGTCCCTAACACGGTGAGGGGTATGGGGCCCTCTTGACAGTTCGCTTTGAATAAAACTCTTCTGGCATGGCCCAACATTGGTTTTCCATTCGCCTAATAACAACTAAAACTTAAATAGGGGATTTTCTCTGGACCCCTAGTATTTTTAATCAACCCCTGGGCTAGTGCTCCTCTGAGTGTTGGTCCAAACTAGAGCACCATGCGGGGCCACTCCTGGCAACTTGGGGTATTTGGCTCCTATACACTTCGCTCATCCATGGTGTCCTGGGAACAAGGTACGTGCAGCTCCTATCGGGATTTGTCAGCACACCGGGATGTCTTGCTGGTTTTGTTCTACCATTGTCAAAATGTCTTGTGCACCAGGACCCCGTGCCTGATCGGATGTCCTGTGATGGAGTATTGTCTCCGCAGACCGTGAGCTTGTAATGGGCTAAGTTGGGACACCCCTGCAGGGTTTGATCTTTTGAAAGTCGTGCCCGCGGTTATGTCGCAAATGGGAGTTTTTAATATTCGGTTGTAGAGAACTTGACACCAGATTCGAATTAAAATACCCAACCGTGTGTGTAACCGTGATGATCTCTTTTCGAGTGGGTCGAGAAGAGAACATGGTGGGGTTATGGTTGAACGTAAGTAGTTCAGGATCAGTTATTGATCATTACTAGTTTGCGACCGTTTGCATAGCTTCTCATCTTATTCTTGTACTCGTAAGTTAGCCACCATATCATTGCTGAGTCGCTACTGCAACCTCACCACTTATCTATTCCATACCTATTAAGCGTTGCTAGTCTTGATACCCATGGTAATGGGATTGATGAGTCCTCGTGGCTCATAGATTACTACAACAATAGTTGCAGGTACAGGTAATGCGATGATCATCACGTGAGAGCGATGTTTGCTTGTTTTGGAGTTCTTCTTCTTTTTCGATAAGGGGATAGGTTCCTGGTCGGCAGTCTGGGCTAGCAGGGTGGATGCCGTTTGAGTTTATGTTCGTGTTTCATCTGTAGTCAGATGTTGCTCTTACGTATGAAGTTGTTGTATTCATGCGGTATTGTATGCCTTTTGTATGTATCCCCAGCTATTGTGTAATGGTACGAGGTAATGATATCCATCTTGCAAAAGCGTTTCAATATGCGGCTCTATCCTTGGTGGGACCTTTGAGTTCCTCTCGGATAGGATCCCATATTGGGCATGATAAGTTGGTATTAGAGCCTCGATCGACCATAGGAGCCCCCTTGTTTTATCGTAGAATGGACGTTGTTGAGTCTAGAAGAAAACTATTTTTTGGAGTCTAGTTTTATTGGAGAGCAGGAATTCTTTTTACTCCTCTGCCCCTTCGTTGCTCTAGTGAGGAATCTTGATACAGGTGTTTTGACTTACTCCTCATCCCCTTCAAATTTTCTTTAGGATCATGCGGTTAGATTTCCGATCGTTGGTTCTCAGCTCTTTTCATCCGGTGCATTTCTCATCAAGACGATTCGACCCTCTTTGTTTTGGCAAGATCAATTCTCAGTTCTTTCTCAGCGATGAGGTTTTCCTCGTCCTTAGTTGTCTTTCTTTTTCCCACCCACCCACCCTTTTTATTCTCAGAGCCGAAGTCCATAATCGAGTATCCATCCTACTCATGCGAAGTCTTTGCATTCTTTCCTCAATCATTTCAACTAGTGTTTTCTCTTAAAGTTATTTGTCGGTTCGCCCTTCCAAGTTGCCTTTGTTTTTCCCGCCCTCCCACCATTTTTCTTCCTGGAGTCTGAGTCTCTTTCGACCATCAATTTCATTCGTGCGGAGCCTCTTCAGTCTTTCATCAGTTGTTTCAACTGGTGATTTATTGTCTATTTCGTTATTCTTCATCTCTTTCTTTTTCGGTAGACTCAATTCATGTTTTTCGGGTTGATCATATTCTTTTTCTTGGTAAATGTTCAACTCCTGTGTATTTTTTGATAACATTGTTGCGCCCAACCCAACATTATAATTAGAACCAGCCCAACAAAATCTTGTATTTCAAGAAAGTGCAAATGGGCTGTAATTTTTTAGGAAAAAAATAAATGGGCCGCATGGACGCTACATTATTTGTTCAACCAGCCCAGCAAATTCATGTATTTCGAGAAAGTAAAAATGGGCTATAGTTTATAAAAAATGGGCCGCATGGGCGCTACATTATTTGTTCACCCAGCCCAGCAAATAGATTGTAATTCTAAAAAAAGATCAAATGGATTGTAAATTTTGAAAAAATGGGTTGAATATGTGCCACATTTTTGGAGGCTGAAATGTGGGCCTATAGGTCGAAGCCCACACAAGTCATTGTCAACTTAGTCAACAAATGATTCTAACATTGATAGCCGTTGGATTTACATCCAACGACTGACATCCATCTTCACTCTCGTCTTCTTCCTCCAGCACCGCCAAGACCACTTGCTCCCGCCTCCTGCTGCTGGCAGCACTTCTTAGCATGATTCGCTGTGAGAGCTACCCCACCGCCGGCCAGGCGATTCCTCCACCCCTACACACCTCCTGTTCTTTTGCACCGACTATGAACCACGCCACACCAGAACCAGTTAACCCTTGTACAGATCTCCGTCTAGGACTCCACTCGCGTCTTCCCATCTCCGGATCGTTGTTGTCCGGGGTCTCGCCGTCATCCACCACCTTGGATGCGCTCGACGCGGCGTGGTCGACAAAAAAAATGAATACTCCCCCTGCTAGCTAGGACCCACCATGGTGGGAGGCTGACTTATGGGCTTACTAACTTGACGCGGACGGAGGGCTTTGACAACTTAGTCAATATGAACGGTTCTAGCTCCAGTGACCGTATGGTGTCCATCCAGCGGCCGTAGTGCTTCTTCAACCTCTTGTCTTCCTGCTCCAGCTGCCCAAACCAGCGTCGGTCGTGCCGCCTGCTCCTACCTCCCGTGGCCAGCTCTGCTGCCGCACAGGCCACACCGCCCCACTCTACTCCAACCTCTGGCTAGGCCATCCCTCTACTCACCCCTGTTATTCTGCGGTGACGGCAACCTCACACCGCAGCAGAACCAGTCAACCCTCGTACTCCTCTCTGCATGGGCATCCACTACCGCGCCTTCCCCGGCTCCGCGTCCCCCTTCCTAGGCATTGCCGTCATCCACCGCCTTGGTGCTCTCAACATGGCGTGGTCAATGTGGTCAAGGAACGACTTTCCATCGGAAGAGCTCTACGTGGAGATGCTGACAGCTGGGTCCACGACCGCAACAAGGAAGTGCAACCTTATTACACGTAAAATAATTATTCATCCACCTGACAGCTGGGACCCACTGGACGGGCCACCGTATTTCGTGAAAAAAGTTTCCCCCCTGACTGTTGGGACCCACCAGCTACATCTTCGCACGAAAGGAAGTGCGTCTGATACGTCCCTTTTGCATCATGCTTTTATATCAATATTTATTGCATTATGGGCTGTTATTACCCATTATATCTCAATACTTATGGCTATTCTCTCTTATTTTACAAGGTTTACCATGAAGAGGGGGAATACCGGCAACTGGAATTCTGGTTGGAAAAGGAGCAAACATTGGAAACCTATTCTGCAGTGCTCCAAAAATCCTGAAACTCCAAGAAACATGTTTTTGGAATTAATAAGAATTATTGGGCGAAAGAAATACATCAGGGGGCCCACACCCTACTCAGGAGGGTGGGGGGCGCGCCCACCCCTACTGGGCGTGCCACCCTGTCTCCTAGGCCCCCTGGTGGGCCCCTGGTGTCCATCTTCTGCTATATGAGAGCTTTTACATTGGAAAAAATCGTGGGCAAGCTTACAGGACGAAACTCCGCCACCACGATGCGGAACCTTGGCGGAACCAATCTAGGGCTTTGGCGGAGCTGTTCTGCCGGGGACACTTCCCTCCGGGAGGGGGAAATCATCACCAACGTCATCACCAACGATCCTATCATCAGGAGCGGGTCAATCTCCATCAACATCTTCACCAGCACCATCTCCTCTCCAAACCCTAGTTCATCTCTTGTATCCAATCTTCTCCCAAACAACAAATTCGTACCTGTGGGTTGCTAGTAGTGTTGATTACTCCTTGTAGTCGATGCTAATTGGTTTACTTGGTGGAAGATCATATGTTCAGATCCTTATGCATATTATTACTTCTCTGATTATAAACATGAATATGCTTTGTGAGTAGTTACGTTTGTTCCTGAGGACATGGGTGAAGTCTTGCTATTAGTAGTCATGTGAATTTGGTATTCGTTCGATATTTTGAGAGATGTATGTTGTATTTTCCTCTAGTGGTGTTATGTGAACGTCGACTAAATTACACTTCACCATTATTTGGTCCTAGAGGAAGGCATTGGAAAGTAATAAGTAGATGATGGGTTGCTAGAGTGACAGAGGCTTAAACCCTAGTTTATGCGTTGCTTCGTTAGGGGCTGATTTGGATCCATATGTTTAATGTTGTGGTTAGGTTTACCTTAATACTTCTTTTGTAGTTGTGGATGCTTGCAATAGGGGTTAATCATAAGTGGGATGCTTGTGCAAGTAAGGGCAGTATCCAAGCACCGGTCCACCCACATATCAAATTATCAAAGTACCGAACGCGAATCATATGAGTGTGATGAAAACTAGCTTGACATAATTCCCATGTGTCCTCGGGAGATCCTTTATCATTATTAGAAATTGTCTAGGCTTATCCTTTGCTACATAAAGGATTGGGCTAGCTTGCTGCACTTTATTTACTTTATTTACTCGTTACTCGTTACAATTTATCTTATCACAAAAATATGTATCACCTACAATTTTAGTTCTTGTAGAGAAAACCTTACTAAAAACCGCTTATCATTTCCTTCTACTCCTCGTTGGGTTCGACACGCTTACTTGTCGAAAGGACTACGATAGATCCCCTACACTTGTGGGTCATCAAGACTCTTTTCTGGCGCCGTTGCCGGGGAGTGTAGCGCTTTTGGTGAGTGGAACTTGGTAAGGAAGCATTTATATAGTGTGCTGAAATTTTCTGTTACTTGTCACTATGGAAACTAATCCTTTGAGGGGCTTGTTCGGGGTATCTTCACCCCGACCAGAAGAGCAAAGAGTTGCTCCTCAACCTACTAAACTTTTTGAAAATATTTACTTTGAGATTCCTTCGGGTATGATAGAGAGACTGCTAGCTAATCCATTTGCAGGAGATGGAACATTGCATCCCGATTTACACCTTATCTTTGTGGATGAAGTTTGTGGATTATTTAAGCTTGCAGGTATTCCCAATGATGTTTTCAAAAGGAAGGTCTTCCCTTTATCTTCGAAGGGAGATGCATTGACATGGTATAGGCTAAGTGATGATATGAGATCTTGGAATTATAAACGATTGAAGTTGGAATTTCACCAGAAGTTCTATCCTATGCATCTTGTTCATCGTGATCGTAATTACATATATAATTTGTGGCCTCGCGAAGGATAAAGCATCACTCAATCTTGGGGGAGGCTTAAGTCAATGTTATATTCATGCCCCAATCATGAGCTCTCCACGGAAATGATTATTCAAAAAAATTATGCTCGGCTTTCTCTTAATGATCACAACCTGCTCGATACTTCCTGTGCTGGTTCTTATATGCTGAAGACTATTGATTTCAAATGGGACTTATTGGAAAGAATTAAATGCCACTCTGAAGATTGGGGTTCCGACGATGGTAAGGAGTCAGGTATGACACCTAAGTTCGATTGTGTTAAATCTTTTATGGAAACCGATGCTTTTGGTGGATTTAGCGCTAAATATGGACTTGACTATGAGATAGTAGCTTCTTTATGTGAATCTTTTGCTACTCACGTCGATCTCCCTAAAGAGAAGTGGTTTAAATATAATCCTCCTGTTGAAGTGAAAGTAGTTGCACCTATTACAGTTGAAGAAAAGACTATCACCTATAGTGATCCTATTGTTCCTACTACTTATGTTAAGAAACCCCCATTTCCTGTTAGGATAAAGGATCATGCTAAAACTTTGAATGTTGTTCGTAAGAGTAATACTAGGACTTATACACCTCCTGAGCAAATCAATGTTGAACCTAGTATTGCTATGGTTAAAGATCTCTTGGATGATGATTTATATGGGCATGTTATTTATTTCTGTGATGAAACTACTAATATTGCTAGACCAGATACTAAGAAATAGGAGATCATTGTTATCATGGCTTATGTGATGTGGGTGCTAGTGCTAGTGCGATACCTTATGATCTATATAAAGAAATTATGCACGACATTGCATGCATTGAATTAGAAGACATTGATGTTACTATTAAGCTTGCTAATAGGGATACCATTAAACCAGTTGGGATTGTTAGAGATGTTGAAGTTTTGTGTGGGAAGGTTAAATACCCTGCTGATTTTCTTGTTCTTGGTTCCCCACAAGATGACTACTGTCCCATTATTTTTGGTAGACCCTTCTTAAATACAGCTAGTGCTAAGATTGATTGTGAAAAAGATACTATCACCATTGGCTTAGATGGTATGTCTCTTGAGTTTAATTTTGCTAAGTTTCGTAGGCAACCTCGTGATAGGGAATCACGTAGTAAGGATGAGATTATTGGTCTTGCTTCCATTGTCGTGCCTCCTACTGATCCTTTAGAAAAATATTTGCTAGACCATGAAAATGATATGTTTATGAAGGAAAGAAGGGAAATAGATGAAGTGTTCCTTAAACAAGAACCTGTGCTGAAACATAATCTTCTCGTTGAAATTCTTGGGGATCCCCCTCCACCAAAGGGTGATCCCGTGTTTGAACTCAAACCATTACCTGATAATCTTAAGTATGCTTATCTTGATGAAAAGAAAATATATCATGTTATTATTATTGCTAACCTTTCAGAGCAAGAAGAAGAAAGATTATTGAAAACTCTGAAGAAGCACCGAGCTGCTATTGGATATACTCTGGATGATCTTAAGGCCGTTAGTCCCACGGATCTTAAGGGCGATAGTCCCATGTTATGCCAACACAAAATTAAATTGGAGGACGATGCCAAACCAGTTAGGGATCCTCAACTACGACTGAATCCCAAGATGAAAGAAGTGGTAAGAAAGGAGATACTAAAACTCCTTGAGGCAGTATAATTTATCATGTTGCTGATAGTGATTGCGTAAACCCTGTCCATTGTGTTCCTAAAAAGGGAGGTATCACCGTTGTTCCTAATGATAAAGATGAATTGATCCCGCAAAGAATTATTACAGGTTATAGGATGGTAATTGATTTCCGTAAATTAAATAAGGCTACTAATAAAGATCATTACCCTTTACCCTTTATTGATCAAATGCTAGAAATACTATGCAAACACACTCATTTTTGCTATCTAGATGGTTATTCTGGTTTCTCCCAAATACCTGTGTCAGCGGGGGGATCAATCAAAAACTACTTTTACTTGCCCTTTCGGTACTTTTGCTTATAGACGTATGCCTTTTGGTTTATGTAATGCACCTGCTACCTTTCGAAGATGCGTGATGGCTATATTCTCTGATATTGGTGAAAATATTTGTGAGGTATTCATGAATGACTTCTCCGTTTATGGATCCTCCTTTGATGATTGTTTGAGCAACCTTGATCAAGTTTTGCAGAGATGTGAAGACACTAGTCTCGTCCTGAATTGGGAAAAGTGTCACTTTAGGGTTAATGAAGGCATTGTCTTGGGGCACAAGATTTCTGAGAGAGGTATTGAAGTTGATAAAGCTAAAGTTGATGCTATTGAAAAGATGACATGTCCCAAGGACATAAAAGGTATAAGAAGTTTCCTTGGTCATGCCGGTTTTTATAGGAGGTTCATTAAAGACTTTTCTAAAATCTCTAGGCCTCTGACTAATTTATTGCAAAAAGATATTCCCTTTGTCTTTGATGATGATTGTGTAGAGGAATTTGAAATACTTAAGAAAGCTTTGATCACTGCACCTATTGTTCAGTCACTTGATTGGAATTTACCTTTTGAAATTATGTGTGATGCTAGTGATTATGTTGTAGGTGTTGTTCTAGGGCAAAGAGTTGATAAGAAATTGAATGTTATCTAGTATGCTAGTAAGACTGTTGATACTGCCCAGAGAAATTATACTACTACTGAAAAAGAGTTCTTAGCAGTTGTGTTTGCATGTGATAAGTTTAGACCTTATATTGTTGATTCCAAAGTTACTCTTCACACTGATCATGCTACTATTAAATATCTTATGGAAAAGAAAGATGTTAAGCCTAGGCTCATTAGATGGGTTCTCCTACTCCAAGAATTTGATTTACATATAATTGATAGAAAGGGAGCTGAGAACCCCGTTGCAGACAACTTGTATAGGTTAGAGAATGTTCTTGATGACCCACGGCCTATTGATGATAGCTTTCCTGATGAACAATTAGCGGTCATTAATGCTTCTCGCACTGCTCCTTGGTATGCTGATTATGCTAATTATATTGTTGCTAAATTAATACCGCCTAGTTTCATATACCAGTAAAAGAAAAAGTTCTTTTATGATTTAATACATTACTTTTGGGATGATCCACACCTTTATAAAGGAGATGGTGGTGTTATTAGACGTTGTGTGCATGAGCATGAATAGGAACAGATCCTACGCAAGTGTCACTCTGAATCCTATGGAGGACACCACGCTGGAGATAGAACTGCACACAAGGTACTATGATGTGGTTTTTATTGGCCTACTCTCTTCAAAGATGCTCGTAAGTTTGTCTTTTCTTGTGATGAATGTCAAAGAGTAGGTAACATTAGTAGACGTCAAGAAATGCCTATGAATTACTCTCTTTTTATTGAACTATTTGATGTTTGGGGCTTCGATTATATGGGACCTTTTCGTGCCTCCAATGGTTATACTCATATTTTAGTTGCTGTTGATTATGTTACTAAGTGGGTAGAAGCTATTCCAACTAGTAGTGCTGATCATAACACTTCTATTAAAATGCTTAAAGAAGTTATCTTTCCAAGGTTTGGAGTCCCTAGATATCTTATGACTGATGGTGGTTCACATTTTATTCATGATGCTTTCCATAAGATGCTTGCTAAGTATGGTGTTAATCATAGAATTGCATCTCCTTATCATCCGCAGTCTGGTGGTCAAGTAGACTTGAGCAATAGAGAGCTCAAATTAATTTTGCAAAAGACTGTGAATAGATCTAGAAAGAATTGGTCCAAAAAACTTGATGATGCATTATGGGCCTATAGAACTGCATACAAAAATCATATGGGTATGTATCCTTATAAGATGGTTTATGGAAAAGCGTGTCATTTACCTCTTGAACTTGAACATAAAGCATATTGGGCTATTAAAGAGCTCAATTCTGACTTCAAACTTGCCGGTGAGAAGAGGTTGTTTGACATTAGCTCACTTGATGAATGTAGAACCCAAGCCTATGAGAATGCCAAGCTATTCAAAGAAAAAGTCAAACACTGGCATGATAAAAGGATACAAAAGCGTGAGTTTAACGTAGGAGATTATGTGTTATTATTCAACTCTCCTTTAAGATTTTTTGCAGGAAAACTTCCCTCTAAATGGGAAGGTCCCTACGTCATCGAGGAGGTCTACCGTTCTGGTGCCATAAAAATCAACAACTTCGACGGCACAAGTCCGAGGGTGGTGAACGGTCAAAGAATTAAACATTATATTTCAGGTAATGCTATCAATGTTGAAACTAATATTATTGAAACCGTAACCCTAGAGGAATACATAAGCGACACTTTCCAGAATGTTCCAGACTTCGAAAAGGAATAGGTATGTGGTACGGTAAGTAAACCGACTCCAAAACAACTCAAATGGAAATTTTTATCAGTTTTGGATTATTTAAGAATTTTAGGACGAAATAAGTAGTCTGAAAGGGACACGAGGCCCCCACCCTTACTGGGCGCGCCCCCTGTCTCGTGAGCACCTCATGTGCCTCCCGGACTCCGTTTTCTTGCACGTTACGTATTTTGGTCGGTAAAAAATCATTATATATTGATTTTTTACCGACCGTATGGGTGAAAACGTATATATAATGATTTTTTGGTCTGTGGTTTTGACCACCGACCAAAGGTTTTGACCACCGTATCACGCAAATACCCTCTGTTTTCTTTCGAGTTGTTCCTGTGGCAGATTAGAAGCAAGATGTCCTCTCAAGAGTCAGTCGGGGAGAGTCGGGTGTCTCACCCAACACCAGGTCCAGGAGCGAATAGCGATGCTTATTACTTTGGACCATCAACAGAGGATGAAATGGAGGCTGATTTGAAAAGGATAGATGCCATGGAGGAAGATCAAGAAGTTACCTCTCGTCTCCAAGCAGAATTCATGATGGGGAAATACCTAGCCTGGCTACTTCAGCTTCGGTCATCCCTTCCAACATTAGATTTATTTCTTATGAAATTATGAAAAAGAGCTTCACTTGTTCTCCAGAAGCTATGCACCATCCTTGGGTAAAGGGAGCTTTGGCCGTTACGGGAAAGCTCCATAAAGAAATTATGGACCTCAAACAACAAGTCAATAAGCTCGAGGAGGAGAACCGTATCCTGAGGGGCATCATCGCCAAGAAGATCATAACGCCAACCGTGAAGAAGGAGACATAATCACATGGGTATGGGCACTCCCCTTGGCAACTTCCAAGCTTGGGGGAGGTGCCCCGGTATCATATCACCATCACACTCCTATCTTTACCGTTTTATTTAGTTCGATCCTTTTAGTAGTATCTTGATCTAGTAGATTGAAGTTTTGATATCAAGTAGTTTTGAGTTTTGCTTTGTGATCTCTTTATGTAATCGAGTCCGTAAGCTATCTATAATAAAGATTAGTGTTGAGTCAAGGGCTTTGCTATGTTGCTATGATCTTGAAAAAGTAGAAAGAATAAAGAGTTCATATTGATCTTGTGGCTAATGATGACTTCACATATAGAAAGTATGAGCCGTAAAAGTTGTTGAGAATTGATAAACGTAGTTTTGGTCATCGTTGCAATTAATAGGAAGTGATAAGGAAAGAGAGGTTCACATATAAATATATTATCTTGGACGCCTTTTATGATTCGGAGCACTCATTAAGTATGACATGCTAAAAGAGTTGACGTTGGACAAGGAAGACAACGTAATGGTTTATGTTTTCTCACATCTTAGTTAAAGTATATTGTCATTGACCTTCCAAACATGTTGAGCTTGCCTTTCCCCCTCATGCTAGCCAAATTACTTGCACCAAGTAGAGATACTACTTGCACTTCAAAATATCCTTAAACCCAGTTTTGCCATGAGAGTCCACCATACCTACCTATGGATTGAGTAAGATCCTTCAAGTAAGTTGTCATGTTGCAGGCAATAAAAATTGCTATCTAAATATGTATGAATTATTAGTGAAGAGAAAATAAGCTTTGTATGATCTTGTTGTGGAAGTAATAAAAGCGACGGACTGCATAATAAAGGTCCACATACAAGGGGCAATATAAAGTGACATTCTTTTGCATTAAGATTTTGTGCATCCAACCCTAAACGCACATGACAACCTCTGCTTCCCTCTGCGAAAGGGCCTATCTTTTACTTTATGTTTTTACTTTATGCTTGAGTCAAGGTGATCCTCACCTTTCCCTTTTTCATTTTATCCTTTGGCAAGATCCTCGTGTTTGAAAGATCATGATATATATATCCAATTGGATGTAAGTTAGCATGGACTATTATTGTTGACATCACCTAAAGGTGAGTACGTTGGGAGGCAACGCAATAAGCCCCTATCTTTCTCAGTGTCCGGCTGAAACTCCATAACCACAAGTATTGCGTGAGTGTTAGAAATTATAGAAGACTACAAGATAGTTGAGTATGTGAACTTGCTGAAAAGCTCTATTGTTGAATTTTTCTGATGTTATGATAAATTGCAATTGCTTCAATGACTGAGATTATAGTGTTAGTTCTCAATGAAGTTTTTGAACCATACTTGACATTGTGAATTGATTGTTACTTGAGCATAAGAAATCATATGATAAAATCTATATATGTTGCTGTTATAAGAATGATCATGATGCCCTCATGTCCGTATTTTATTTTTATCGACACCTCTATCCCTAACATGTGGACATATTTTTCGATATCGGCTTCCGCTTGAGGACAAGCAAGGTCTAAGCTTGGGGGAGTTGATACGTCCCTTTTGCATCATGCTTTTATATCAATACTTATTGCATTATGGGTTGTTATTACACATTATATCTCAATACTTATGGCTATTATCTCTTATTTTACAAGGTTTACCATGAAGAGGGGGAATGCCAGCAGCTGGAATTCTGGCTGGAAAAGGAGCAAACATTGGAAACCTATTCTGCACTACTCCAAAAATCCTGAAACTCCACGAAACATGTTTTTGGAAATGATAAGAATTATTGGGCGAAAGAAATACATCGGGGGGCCCACACCCTGCCAAGGAGGGTGGGGGGCGTGCCCACCCCTACTGGGCGCGCCCCCTGTCTCCTGGGCCCCCTGGTGGGCCCCCGGTGACCATCTTCTGCTATATGAGAGCTTTTACCCTGGAAAAGACTGTGGGCAAGCTTACGGGATGAAACTCCACCGCCACGAGGCGGAACCTTGGCGGAACCAATCTAGGGCTCTGGCGGAGCTGTTCTTCCGGGGACACCTCCCTCCGGGAGAGGGAAATCATCACCAACATCATCACCAACGATCCTATCATCGGGAGGGGGTAAATTTCCATCAACACATTCACCAGCACCATCTCCTCTCCAAACCCTAGTTCATCTCTTGTATCCAATCTTGTATCAAAACCACAAATTGGTACGTGTCGGTTGCTACTAGTGTTGATCACTCCTTGTAGTTGATGCTAATTGGTTTAATTGGTGGAAGATCATATGTTCAGATCCTTAATGCATATTATTACTCCTCTGATTATGAACATGAATATGCTTTGTGAGTAGTTACGTTTGTTCCTAAGGACATGGGTGAAGTCTTGCTATTAGTAGTCATGTGAATTTGGTATTCGTTCGATATTTTGATGAGATGTATGTTGTCTTTTCCTCTAGTGGTGTTATGTGAACGTCAACTACATGACACTTCACCATTATTTGGGCCTAGAGGAAGGCATTGAGAAGTAATAAGTCGATGATGGGTTGCTAGAGTGACAGAAGCTTAAACCCTAGTTTATGTGTTGCTTCGTTAGGGGCTGATTTGGATCCATATGTTTAATGATGTGGTTAGGTTTACCTTAATACTTCTTTTGTAGTTGCGGATGCTTGTAATAGGGGATAATCATAAGTGGGATGCTTGTCCAAGTAAGGGCAGTACCCAAGCACCGGTCCACCCACATATCAAATTATCAAAGTACCGAACGCCAATCATATGAGCGTGATGAAAACTAGCTTGACGATAATTCCCATGTGTCCTCGGGAGCTCCTTTCTCATTATTAGAAATTGTCCAGGCTTATCCTTTGCTACCTAAAGGATTGGGCCACCTTGCTGCACTTTATTTACTTTATTTACTCGTTACAATTTATCTTATCACAAAACTATCTATCACCTACAATTTCAGTGCTTGCAGAGAAAACCTTACTGAAAACCGCTTATCATTTCCTTCTGCTCCTCGTTGGGTTCGACACTCTTACTTATTGAAAGGACTACGATAGATCCCCTACACTTGTGGGTCATCAGCGTCCATATTACGGGCAAAAAAATGATTCTCCCCCTGATAGCTGGGACCCACCAGCAATAACTTCGTACGCAAGGAAGTGCCTCCTTATCCTCCCTGACAGTCGGGACCCTCCTGGTCGAAGCATACGTAGTGTTGTCATTCTGGCCGTGAACATGTACGTACATACTGGTCTATCAGTCTGTCTGTAGGTTGCAGCGATGAATCGTGGCTGAGTAAGGAAGGGCGCGTGTCATAGTAGAGGCACGGACGTAGCATGTCAAGCAGTCCCGTCAATATTGTGTACACATACATATAGCCAGGGTGCAAGAATGTAAATACGGCCACGTACGTACATACGGGTGGGGTCTCGAATGCCTACTCGCGCATACGTATGGGCCAGGGCTCGTGCACATGGAGAGGCAGCGGAGAGCACGGACGGTGTCCTATTCGTTAGTAGGCAACCGGCTAGGTCAGAACGGAGAAACTGCGTCATCATGTTCATTAGGAGGCAATGGAATGCGTCGTGTTCATCGGGAGCCAACCAGCTTGGACGGAACAACCGATACGAGGCCTGGCGTACCACAGAATGGAGGAAATGGCATTCTGTTTGACCGCCTACGATCAAAACGGGATCCTGTTCATCGGGAGGGGTGTGGCGTACCGCAAAATGGAGGAAACAGACTTCTTTTTGACCTCCTATGGTTGAAACGGGGTCCTGTTGATCGGGAGAGGTGTGGCGTACCACAAAACGGAGGAAACAGACTTCTCTTCGACCTCCTACGGTCAAAATGGCGGTCCTGTTCATCGGGAGGGGTGTGGCGTACCGCAAAACAGGACTCCACAGGCTACTATTCATCCACTATCTACTGCCTCGCTCCAGCCTCCACGGGCTACTGTTCATCCACCATCGACCTCCTCCAGCCTCCACCTACGACTATTCGTCTACGGTGTCTCCCTCATGCCTCCACCAGCTATTGTTCATCCACAGGGTCCTGTTCATCCAACCTCCACCACTACTGCTCAACCACTCCTCCATGGGCTACCGTTCATCCAGCCCTCCATTGGATATTGTTCAACCAGCCCTCCACGGGGTCCTGTTCATCCACCCCCAACCGGCTCGATCGGGGTCCTGTTCATCCAGCGGCAACGAAATCTACTACCACGGGGTCCTATTCATCCAACCCCCATCAGGAACTATTCATCCAACCCCCAACAACGCTCACTGTTCATCAAGAGGCAGCAGGTTCGATCTACTTTAGTTAGAAGCAGTAGCGAAGGAA
The DNA here is from genome assembly GCF_002162155.2 of Triticum dicoccoides. Lineage (NCBI taxonomy): Eukaryota > Viridiplantae > Streptophyta > Magnoliopsida > Poales > Poaceae > Triticum > Triticum dicoccoides. The sequence continues at coordinate 326,338,348 of NC_041385.1, read as the reverse complement.
TCGCTCGATCGGATTCCATTAACAACCAGGGATCGATCAATCGCTTGGGTTCAGTAATGCGTAGCCAGTCAATCGCTCGGGTTCAGTAGGCGAACGCCTCTCTCAGGTTCAGTTAGAGCCCAGCGCCTCGCACCCACGCGCATACGTGTACGATAGAAATGCGCAATCTCTCCGTGCATTGCTCGGCCCCGACCACTCACCATAACCGGGAACTCCCCAATATTTTCCTCGTCCTCGCTTCTACCATGGTTTTTTCCGTCATGGACGACCCAAGGAATGTCATGCAGCTGCGTCTCCGCCCCGCCCAGGACAAAAAGCCCATTTTCCGTCATGCTTTTTTGTCGTAGAAGTAGGAGCCCACCACATCTACGATGATACCGGGTTTTGTCAAAATTATTGTCATAGAAGTGTCATAAGCATGACATAATATTTTTTCGTTCGGCCCAAAATGTCAGGGATGCGTCTTCTTTTTTGTAGTGTCTAGAACAGGCTCACTAGGGACACGTTGTTTGTTTATGTATTCACACGTGTATTTAAGTTTCCAATCAATACAATTCTAGCATGAATAATAAACCTTTATCATGAATAAGGAAATATAAAATAACAACTTTATTATTGCCTCTAGGGTATATTTCCTTCACCACCGCCCTACATATATCCGCCACTAGTACGAGTTTCCACCAGATTCATCTCCACCACTAGTCCTAGTCCAAGTCCAGTATTTGTTTCTTTGTTTTTGATTTCCAGATCACGCCATACTCCGAGTCATGACCAAGCCGGATTCCGCAACTTCTGTGCCTCCCGCAGAAGAAAAATAGTTCCAGTTTCAAAAGAAAAAATAGTAAGTCTAGAAAATTCTGGCTAGGCAGTTTTTAGACCATTTGTAGACTTTTTCGGAAAAAAATGTGGGGGAGCAAAAAAAGTGGCAGCAAAAGAAATTAAAAAAAAAAAGATTCAGAGTGTGCTCCTCCCTCATTTACGTGCAGCGTCGTGATTTTGTTAGTGTTCTAGGAGCGCGTCTCTAGCATGGTCTAGCCTAGGACCAGCACAGTACCGTCATTGAGCATTTATTCAACTTTGCATCTCTGAATTGATTATTGCTGACATTTTTGCAACCATATCATAAGCCTTCCTAGCTCCACATACATCTACATCGTACGTTTCACACCACCTGGCAATCACTCTGTCCAAGCTTTGGAGTTTTGACTACAATGGTTGCTGATCACCACCTGCTGCTAGGTAAGAACTGGTAAGAATTTGAGATTTGCTTGATCAATTTGTGACACACCACCACTAACACTTTATAGTAGTCTGTAGGATCATATTCTTGTGTGTTTCTATTGCTGCTAACCATGACAGGACCACAAGCCGACGAGATTGACTGCGAGAACATGAGGAAGAATGAGCTTCATGATAAATTTTAGTAAATGTTGGGTCAACAGGTGGAAGACGTGATGACCAGCTTTGGAAAGGCACTACAGAGGATTGATGACATTGAGAAAACAATTGACACCAAGGTGGACCCAAGTTTATTAAAGTACTCACGCGTCTACCACAACCACCACCCGCATCTTCTACATCATTGGAACAACAAAAACAACCACATCCATGTCGTGGTCCAGCAGGGCAAGTGCAGAGTGTTCCTCTTGAGCCAGGACAAACTTCTGGTGCCTCTGCTACTTCTATTGATGCTTCTGTAGCTCCTGCTGCTACTGCAGAGGAAGAGGACCATTACGAGGATGAGGTTGATCAAAGATAGAACTACGTGCAACCACCAGCACCAACACCACCAGGTCGTCCTCATGCATATAATCACAATGATAGGGCTGCAGCACAGCCTCAGGTACGAGATCAAGACCACATCCCTAAACTAAATTTGGATATCTCGCCATTCGAGGATAGATACATCCCTGATATTTATCTTACTTGGGAGTTAGAAACTGTACACCACTTTAGATGCTTACAATATCCCAAGGATAGACATGTTGCTGTTATTGTTTGTGCTTTCACTAGTTTTGCATGTGTTTGGTGGTATGAACATTGTAGATTTTATCCTATTCCAGCTACTTGGGATGCTTTGAAAACTTCTATGTGTACTCGTTGAGTTCCACCACATTATCAATGTGAATTAATTCAAAAAGTGCAGCGCTTAAGACAAGAAAAAAATCTGTAGAAGAATATTATCAGGAATTACAAACTGGCATGTTTCGATGTGGTATTGTTGAGGATAATGAAGCTATGCTGTAACACCCCAAGTGTAACATGTCCCATTTTGGCAATATATCAACTTGTGCTTCATCCAATTCCTGTGGGTTCTATCATGTTTGGCCTCATCTTGTTTGGTTATGTGTTTATTCTTTTCATTGCCATGTTCAGCTTGTCATATTGCATTTGTGCCTCTTGTCATTTTGCATTCCATCCCCATCATGTGCATGGTGTGATTTCATACATATTATGTTGTTGCATGTTCCATGCATAAATCTTGCATCATCACCACTTCTCCTTCCTTTCCTTTCTTTCATTTTGCAAGTGCACCTTTTACCTTCTCCTTTAATGTTCATCTTCTACCTATAAATCTTGCTACATGTCTACAACCTCTCTACCAAATCTCATGCATTTTGGAGTTGTTTTGGTTAGGTTCAAAAATGCCTCAAGTTTGAATTATATTCAAACTTGTTTTATTTTTCTACCTCTAAAAATTCCCAAACCAATTTATTCAAATAGTCCATAATTCCAGGACCCCAGACATATTTTTTATATCTCCCCAACACCTATTTTAGCTCTCTGTGCTTTTCTTGTTGTTTTCTATTTGAAGAAAAGAATAGAAAGTAGGAGTGGGCAGCCCAGTAGAATCTCAGCCCGGCTGGTCCTCCTCACTCCAGGCCGGCCAAGATACCCCAGCGAGCCAGCAGTGCTCACTCGCTCCACCTGCAAGCTCCCCCTCCTTTCCAAGCTGGAGCGCCGCGCCAGCCCCACCTGCAGCGACCCAAACCCCTATTCCTCTTCCTCCTTCCTCGCTCGTTCCTCTCACAGTAAAAGCAAAGGACAGGGGCACACATGGCCACCATGGCCTCCACGTCCCTCGCTTCCCCCTATAAAGGGCCAACCCAGGGCAAGCCTAGGGTTCCTCCTCCCCCCTTCTTTCCCCTCTGCGCCGTCGCCACGGGTAAGAGGAACCCAGGCCCTGCTTCCCCGCTCCGTCTCCTCCCTACAACCATCATGGCCGGCCCGAGCAAGAGCTCCTCCCGGCATAGGTGCGTCGCCGGCATCCCCTCCGTCGACCCCGAGCACCGCAGTGCCGCCCGGGATCCATTCTGACGTCGAGCCACGCCCAAGGATCGCCAAGTCTGGCTACCTCATCGACGTCTGCTTCTTCTCTGCTTCTCGGGATAGAGCTCGTCGCCTTGTTCATCAGATCGATGTCGTCCCTCCGTCGACACCCCGACCACATCTACACGTACTGTGGACGCTAGGTGAGCCGAGCATCCCCTCCGCCATCCACCTCACGTGATAGCCTCGCGTAGTCGCCGCTCTGGCCATGTTCGCGTCGTACTCCCCGCGCTCGGGTGTGTTCCGTAGTGTAGTTGTAGCTCGTAGTTGCCACGCACGCCCCACCTCTCTATTGCCAGTGCTCCCGTTGCTCGCCCGCGCACCCGCCGTGCACACCCTTCCCGCGCTGCGCCCTGCTCCTCCCCCTTGCCTGTCGTGCTCATCGTAGCCCGAGTCGAGCAGATGCTCGAGCTCGAGCACCCCGCATGCCAACTCCCGCAATTGCTCCACATGCATGCATGTTCCCTTCCTACACCCGCACTCCCTGGGCTATCCTGAACCCCCGCTAGTGCCCCTTGGCTCTGGTGGTCGTCGTCGTTGCTCGCACGCACCGTCGGCGTCTTCTCTGCTGCAAATGAGAAGGGGCCCGTATCAGCCTCAAGTTACTTCAGCAAGAGCCGAGCCCCTATCAAACCAGCAGGCCCGTCCTAGCCCAAGTGGTAGCCCGCTCACGATCGCAACCATGAGACCTGGGTTCGAATCCCAGGCTCTTCATAGTTTCTGTGGTTTTTATTCTTTTATGAGACACTGACGCCTCGGCCCCACAGGTCATACACACACCCAGCCACGTGGCCCACGGCCCTACCAGTCAGTCTAACGGCTGGGTACAACCTGGGTGCACCTAGCTTTCCCTCACGTCTTCTATTTTATCCCAAATTCGGAACATGCCAGATTTGGTATATGCCGAGGTTTCCATCTTAGGCAGTTTAGTGTTTTGCATATTTGTGGGGATTTTTCTACTGCAACCAAGACATATTATATATGTTTTTAGGGTAGAAAAATCCCACCAATCCAGTGGTGGCATTAGTTTCTGCATTTTAGCAAGTTTGCGCACATGTCATTTTACATCATGTTGTTGTTTTGTCTTTCATGTGTATATTTATGCAAATATGCTATGAGGCAGTTTTGCACATGAACATGCTCTTCATCATGCCTACTTGCTTTTGGAATTAAGTTCATGCCATGATATCTTTTATTTTGAGTTAAACAATCTTGGAAACATGCTATCGTGAATCTGTTTCTGCCATGACTTTAAATTCTACCAAGTCTGGAATCTGTTTATGTTACTTGCCATGTTTGCATTGATGCTATCATCATTTCTGTAGATATTTGGAGCATGTTCACTAGGTGAGTTTTGTTAAGTGCATTTAAACTAGCATGATATGCTCTTGTTTGCCATGATATATTTTTGTAGCATATTTAAACTTTGCACACAAGTTATTATGTTGTTGTTTTCAACAGATTGCATTGCATCTTGTTTGGCTTGTCATTTTCAAATCGTGCATCCGTTTCCGGTTATTTTTATATCGATTTCAACCGAGATCTACCAATCTATCCAGTGGCATGCTTGGGTTACCAAGATTGTGCCATGTTCATCGTTTCTCCTTCCGTCTCGTTTACACCCCTTCCGTAGCACCCCATATGCATTGCATATCACATCTTGCATTCCATGCCATGTCTTGCATCATGATGCTTGCGCATTGCACTGTGATTGATTGTTGTTCCATTGCTTGTGTTCTTGCTTTGGGTAGAGCCGGGAGATGATTTCGTGAACGAGGATCCTGTTGAGTACGTTTACGAGGAGCAAGCTTTCGACAACCCTAACAACATTGCAGGCAAGATGACCATTACCTTCAATATCACTTCTATCTTTTCTTGCTACTTGTTAGTTCTATCCCTATGTCGCGCTACCTACCACTTGTTTATCATGCCTCCCATATTGCCATGTCAAGCCTCTAACCCACCTTCCTAGCAAACCGTTGTTTGGCTATGTTACCGCTTTGCTCAGCCCCTCTTATAGCGTTGTTAGTTGCAGGTGAAGATGAAGATTGCTCCATGTTGGAACATGTTTATGTTGGGATATCACAATATATCTTATTTAATTGTTGCATCTATATACTTGGCAAAGGGTGGAACGCTTGGCCTTTTGCTCGGCATTTTGTTCCACTCTTGCCGCCTTAGTTTCCATCATACCGGTGTTATGTTCCTTGATTTTGTGCCCCTAACACGGTGTGGGTTTATGGGCCCCTCTTGACAGTTCGCTTTGAATAAAACTCTTCCAGCAAGGCCCAACATTGGTTCTACCATTTGCCTAATAACAACTATAATTTACATAGGGAGTAATTAACCCGAGGATTCTTAATCAACAACCTGGGCCAGTGCTCCTCATGAGTGCTGGTCCAAACTAGAGCACTGTGCGGGGCCGCCCCAGGGCAACCAAGGTTATTTTGGCACTTGTACGCGTAGCTCATCCACCGTGGCCTGAGACGAGATAAGCGTGGCTACTATCAGGGTGTCGGCACGTCGGGAGGTCTTGCCGGACTTGTTTTACCATTGTCGAAATGTCTTGTGCACCGGGATTTTGAGTTTGATCGGTTATCCCGCGATGGAGGATTGTCTCCACGGATCGTGAGCTTGTCATGGGCTAAGTTGGGAGACCCCTGCAGGGTATAAACTTTCGAGAGCCGTGCCCACGGTTATGTGGCAGATGGGAATTTGTTAATATCCGGTTGTAGAGAACTTGACACCTGACTTAATTAAAATGCGCCAACCGTGTGTGTAACCGTGATGGTCTCTTTTCGACGGAGTTCGGGAAGTGAACATAGTTGGGTTATGTATGAACGTAAGTAGTTCAGGATCACTTCTTGATCACTTCTAGCTCTATGTCCGTTGCGTAGTTTCTCATCTTACTCTTGTACTCGTATGTTAGCCACCATTTTTGCTTAGTGCTTGCTGCAACTCCACCTTATAATCACATCCTACCCATAAGCTTAAATAGTCTTGATCTCGCGGGTTTTGAGATTGCTGAGTCCTCGTGACTCACAGATACTACCAAAACAGTTGCAGGTGCCGATGATACCAGTGCAGGTGATGCTACCGAACTCAAGTGGGAGTTCGACGAGGACCTTGGTTATTACTATGTTTCGTTTCCTGATGATCAGTAGTGGAGCCTAGTTGGGGCGATCGGGGATCTAGCATTTGGGGTTATGTTCTTTTCATTTGGTTTTGTCCGTAGTTGGACTATGTGTGTACTCTGAATGATGTATGTACTATATGATCTTTGTGTGAAGTAGCAATTGTAAGACAACTCTATTTATCCCTTTCTTGTTCATTACATGGGATTGTGTGAAGATGACCCTTCTTGCGACCATACCAAAATGTGGTTATGCCTCTAAATCATGCCTCAACACGTGGGAGATATAGCCGCATCTTGGGCGTTACATGTGCTTGCACGTTTTATGGGTGGATTAAATAGAGATATTCAGACCATTCTAGAGTATAAAGAGTACAATAATATCACTCTTTTATTCCATCTTGCTTGCAAAGCTGATGCGGAGCATCCTATGATCATCCCCATGTACACTACGACTACTCCCCGAGCCCCAAGAGGACATATGACGAGACCCCGAATATACACCATTGGACACAAGGTTAACTCGCTCCTCTCCGAACCGTCATTTTCCACATGTGAGATATGGCTAGTACCTCAAACATATGTGCTATGCATGACCAGGAACCAAGAGAAAGACCATGGTACAGCTAGGAGCATTGGACAAGATGTCGAGGACACCAAGCGTGAGGAACAAGAGGAAGAGCTGCCAGGAAGCTACAACTCTTGGATGTCCGATGAACTCCGGACGTACGATGATCTCCGGACGTCAGACGTCTGGAGATTCCACAAGCCAGAACGACTCCAGTCGAGGCACGCTAAAGCGCCCAGACGACCACCAGATGTTGGACCTGCGACACTCTCTAGGGCCCGGACATCCGACCGCCACCGAAAATCCAGCAACTCCATCTAGAGCTAAAAACGTCGTATGTCCGACCCCTACCAGACGACCGGACCCTCACGAGCCACCAGGAGTCCGGTAAGGGTCGAACGACCAAAGCCTGTCTCTGCACAGTGTATCGGGCTGAAGCCCATGTACCCCTTCGCCCCTCACTTACCACTTCGTGGCCCTAGACTATATATATATATATTCCTCCACCTCCACCATTTTAGGGTTAGCATTGGTTTAGCTCATACTAGAGAAAGAGATTTGTTGATCCATTTGGTTCTCCTCCGTTGAGAGCTTGCATCCTGTATGGAGAAGATCCACCAAGTGGATTCAAGACCCCTCACGGGAAGATCCTGAAGACGTCCTCGCGGAGAAAAACTACCGCCTTTTGTATCTTCCTTTGCTACGTTTGGATCTTATATCAATATTTATGTTCACGCATCAAGCACATGTGTGATTGTTCTCACTGATTTGAGTGTTTTTTCCTCGTGTTCTTCGTGTTATTCAGAGGACCCCTGCATTTCGTGAAAGATCGACACCTGTAAAAACCGACTTCCGCTGATTTCTGTTTCACCCATAACTAATTCATCTGGAGTCCGATTTTGACGGTCTTTAGCTCGTTTTGAAACTCTTGACATCCCCCATCCCACAAAAATACTTCCAACACCATTTGACTCCATCAAAGTTTTGGAACTTTGGCATCTTTGCCTAGGGCCTTCACCACATCATCCGCTATACCACCACCGACTTTCGCAACCTAACCCTTTTCGTTCCCTATTGCATTAGTGGTTGCTTGAGTAGTGATTCAAGTCTACTAAGGTGTTTCGCCTACTAAGGGATGGTTACTTCTTCATCAACCACCACCATAACTTCCACATAAGCTTGCCCACCATACACTTCCGCCACCCCAACTTAACCCAATTTTTTTTGAGCTTGTTTGAGTTGTGGGTTGTGTCTCTGAAGGTGTTTAGGTTACTTATGGACGGTGAATTCAATTCCAGCTCGCATAACCGATCATTGGACTTCCACAATCCCAGTGAGCTTCCACAAAACCACCACCACATCCCACTACCACCATTTGACATTTGCGTTTGGAGATTTTGAGTTGTGTTTTTCCGTTTCCTAGGGTGTTTCAGCTAACTAGGAACGGTTGAACATCGACAACACCGCCGCTCAACTTCGTCAAGGATTCGACATCGACCACCTTCACAATTTTGACACTCTAACCTAAGAAAGAACGGTAACCTCTATATCATCTTGGTATCATGATATCCCATCATTTTACATTCTTCTTGCCATTATATTGATAACCCCTATCCCATTTTGCGTCACTTGCCTATCGAAACTAGCCATTGAGTATTGTCGGCAATGTTACTTGTGCACATTAGTGATCGTCGATCTACACCTTCCATTGCATACATACCATACCATGTTGGTATCATCTTGGTATCATATCATCTCTTGTGTCACAAGATTGCTTCCGCATATACACAATTGCTATCTTGGTTCGAGCATTTTGCATAAGTGGCCATATCAAAAAAAAAGAAAAATAGAGAAAGAATAAGCTTTTAGGCAAAGAAAAATAGTGAACAAAGAGCTTGTAAGCAATATCCATAGCATCATACCACATTGCATATAGTATTGTCATATCCGATCATCTTGGATCATCTTGAGAAACACCGGGAACCATACATACATAGCATACTTGGGATAGAAAGTTGATACATTTTGCAGCTTGTAGGCTGTGCACAAGTGTCATACCCGCCTATTGAGCAATCGTGCTAACGTCTCTCTTGAGTTGTGCAACACGAGCGCTTTTCGTGGATTCCACATTTTGAGCTCATTCCTTGGTTGCACAACCCCATTTATCTATCTACGTGTGTGTGTTTCCATGTGCCACATTTTGCTATTGGTCTACTTGTTTCACTTGTGAATTTGTGAATATCTTTCAACATTATTGACTCTTGCTAACATTTTGCGTCAAATATTTGTGCCACTATCCTCACCAAGCTCCACCAAAAGCTTTACTTCTGTAGGTGTGAGAATTGACGAGATACGGTACCAATTGTGCTATTTCCTTGCTACACTATTGAGTGATCATTTGTCCATTCTCAACATCGGTTAAGGTAAATTTGGTATAGTTCTTCTGTTTATCCCACTCACATTTGCTCGAGTCTTGTGATGGATAGGCAGAGCATTTCATCTCCGCTCTTCCATGAAAACGATGGCGCGAACAACTACATCACCAAAACATCCATCTTCGATCTACAACGACAAATGCAAGGCGCACAATCAATATTGCGAGAGCGCATAGACAACCTCGCCATCGACATATGACACTCTGAAGCACATACAAGAGACTACTTCGATAACCTCGACATCGACATATGACATCCTTGCATCCTTCTCCTCCTTTTGTGCAAGGACGGAGGAGGTTTGAGCCTTGTTGGTCAACCATTCTTCCCCTTTGTCATCTTCAAGGCGGTGGCGAGCAAGTCGATCATCTTCAGAGCGCCCATGCGATGCAAGCGCAATTCGTCAACGTCCACATCTACATGGCGACCATCATCACATTCGTGATCCACATCGTCATGAAGGGCAAGTCACCTCCAAGCATCATGTGCATGACAATGACATGCGACATCTATTACGAGCTCAAGTGCGATAACGACACCATCAACATGAAGATGCTCGACACGCACAAACCTACAAGCCCCAACAAGCTCTACATCAAGCTATGACCAAACTTCATGAGCACAAGAGAAGACCGCGAGATGCGCACCACCAAGAGGAAGATACGACTACCACCACCACTTTGGCATCTTCACCAAGTTCTATCAAGGCATCTTTGCCTTCATACGTACGACATATTCGCCTACTCCCCACGAGTACGCCTACATCGACATCATGAAGTCCAAGGTGACCACGTACAAGCGAGGGTGACACTTTCATCTTCGGAAGCCCCTCAAGGAAGATGAGCGAGCATCAGAAATTCCCTTCGGTCACGGAGACAAGCTACGAGGTGCCACATCATATGGGCCTCTTACAAGTAGACGACCACAAGACGGTGGTCCATCCCCTTTGACCATGACGGCGAGTATGAACTTCCTCAACAACATGAAGACGACGCCCAAATGGAACTCATACTCGGAGTCAAGCTACGAAACTGCACATGAGACACTATCTTTGGCCTCGGAGGATAGTGATCATTTGCCACATCCTACGGCATTCATCTTTGGAGGCATTATGGACGAGGAGGTTGAGCATGGGACTATCCCTTCAAGCAAGGTGGCGATAGGAGTTGAGCATGGAGACATTTGCACCTACAGCTCTCCGACAACCACATATGACGAGATGCCCCAATTGGCATGTGAGGAGAGCCACCACCCCATGAGTGAGATCAGTGACTCGACCATATGTGACATTGAGTGCATTTCCTATAAGAGGATGAGTGTGACCACCACTAGCCCCACACATGAGAGCATGCCCCACATCCTATGTGAGGTTGAGAGCCATTTGAGTAACTCCACCAACCCTACGAGTGAGAGCATCCAAGAGGGAGTGAGTGAGCCGCAACACTTAGTGAGTGAGTGCTACGTCTTGAGCTTGTGTTGGTTTTCCTTGAAGAGGAAAGGGTGATGCAGCAATAGTAGCGTAAGTATTTCCCTCAGTTTTTGAGAACCAAGGTATCAATCCAGTAGGGGGCTCCTCAAAAGTCCCATGCACCTACACAAACAAACAAAGAACTCGCAACCGATGCAATAAAGGGGTTGTCAATCCCTTCACGGCCACTTGCGAAAGTGAGATCTAATAGAGATAGTATGATAAGATAAATATATTTTTGGTATTTTATGATACAGATGCAAAAAGTAAAGATGCAAATAAAAGTAGATTGGAAGCAAATATGATAAGAGATAGACCCGGGGGCCATAGGTTTCACTAGTGGCTTCTCTCAAGATAGCATAAGTATTACGATGGGTGAACAAATTACTGTCGAGCAATTGATAGAAAAGCAAATAATTAGGAGATTATCTAGGCATGATCATGTATATAGGCATCACATCCGCAACAAGTAGACCGACTCCTGCCTGCATCTACTACTATTACTCCACACATCGACCGACTCCTGCCTGCATCGAGAGTATTAAGTTCATAAGAACAGAGTAACGCATTAAGCAAGATGACATGATGTAGAGGGATAAATCATGCAATATGATATAAACCCCATCTTTTTATCCTTGATGGCAACAATACAATGCGCGCCTTGCAACCCTTTCTGTCACTGGGTAAGGACACCACAAGATTGGACCCAAAGCTAAGCACTTCTCCCATGGCAAGAAAGATCAATCTAGTAGGCCAAACCAAACTGATAATTCGAAGAGACTTGCAAAGATAACTCAATCATACATAAAAGAATTCAGAGGAGATTCAAATATTTATCATAGAGAAACTTGATCACAAACCCACAATTCATCGGATCTCGACAAACACACCGCAAAAAGAGATTACATCGAATATATCTCCACAACAGAGGGGGAGAACATTGTATTGAGATCCAAAAAGTGAGAAGAAGACATCTAGCTAATAACTATGGACCCGTAGGTCTGTGGTAAACTACTCACAACTCATCGGAGAGGCTATGGTGTTGATGTAGAAGCCCTCCGTGGTCGATTCCCCCTCCGGCAGAGCGCCGGCGAAGGCTCCAAGATGGGATCTCGCGGATACAGAAGGTTACGGTGGTGGAAATTGTGTTTCGTTGGCTCCCTGGATGTTTTCGAGGTACATAGGCTTATATAGGAGGAAGAAGTACGTCGGTGGCCGCCCCAGGGGCCCATGAGACAGGGGGCGCGCCCTATAGGGGGGGCGCGCCCTACCCTCTCGTGGCCTCCTCGGCTGCTTCTTGACTTGCACTCCAAGTCCTCTAGATCACGTTCGTTCCAAAAATCACACTCCTGAAGGTTTCATTCCATTTGGACTCCATTTGATATTCCTTTTCTTCGAAATACTAAAATAGGCAAAAAAAACAGCAATACGGGCTGGGCCTCCGGTTAGTAGGTTATTCCCAAAAATGATATAAATGTGTAAAATAAAGCCCATAAACATCCAAAAGGGGTAATATAATTGCATGGAACAATCAAAAATTATAGATACGTTGGAGATGTACCAGTGAGGTAGTTGATAGGGCATGTGAGGCCACTATGATCTCTAATGACTTAACCTGTACTCCGAGTGCATTTTCTTATTTGGTGCTTGGTCTCATACATGACATCATGCCTACCCTCGATGAGTCCATCCCTCCAATGTGAAAACCAATGGCCATGGTGGAAGAAGATGCACCCCCAACATGGTACCGTCAAGTTGCAACCTCACCTACAACACATGAGCGACGCTCCAAAGGTAACATTGGTGACGATGCTTCACTTATCCCACTAGTGGACTATATTACCAGTGATTGCTTACATGATGTTGACACACCTATTACCATGCTTCATGCAAGCGCGACTTCATCATGTCATGACTTACCAATTTATGTGAATATGATGATGAGCACGTTGAGTTACCTAGTTGTGATGCTATGCTCCATAGGATATTATGTGAAAATTCCACCGGTCGCGTCATGTTTGATAATCCTTTAAACTTGTCATATGCTGAGATCTCCCATATTGCATCATTACAATTGTCAGTGCAACCGACCCTGGGTATGTTGCCCTGACTGTGCACAGGAACGGGAACAAGATTGTGGAATCAGGCCATGCCACTGTACAAGAGATCAAGGAATTCAAAGGACCAGCATGGAGAACAAGGGACCAAGATCAAGCCAGAGGAGCCAGATACCACCAGGAAAAAAACCTCCCTTGCCGGACAAACAGACCTAGCAAGGGCAGAGCCATCCCCGGAAGAAAGCAACCAAGACGTCCCGGCAGGGCCTGCCGGGACTCACGGAAGCCAGAGACACCTCATAAACCACTCCCCCGCGACCCACATCATGGATCAATGCGGTGTCAAGCCGCAAAGTGATTAAGTGGTAGCCACTCGCCACATGGCAGCCCCTTTCTACAGGAAAACCTACAAATAACACACGTCCTATGACGTGTCAAACAAGCAGGCGTGGAGCTGGCAGAATAAGCCCGACAAGGCTTGCCAGGCGAGCAATGATGCGACGTTGAGTAGTGCATTTAAATGTGCCGTGTCAGCCTGTAGAGTTAGGTATGATAGCACTCTTTGCTATCTTATCATTATCTAATGACTGATTTGCCATTGAAGTGACCCCTTAACCTATAAAAGGAGGCCCATGGCAACCATAGAAGGGGTTCGGTTCAGTCCATTCGGCTCACAAGGCTAGAGAGCTAGACGCCTATGCGTGCGTAGCCGCTGCCGCCCCTGCCGGGCAAGTGTACTACGCTTCACCACCACTCTTCCACCAAAAATCCACCAAAGCAGGAGTAGGGTTTTACGCCTCGCGGCGGCCCGAACCTAGGTAAAATTGCTTGTGTGATCCCTGCCGCACTGCCCCACGCTCCTATGCTCTTTGTGCAACACGACGTCCCCCCTGCCGAACTAGCAAGGGCTGCTTGGTCCCATAGGTGGTCGTGGTTTCGCGCGACATCTTTGGCGCGCCAGATAGGTGGATTGCTTACGCAAACCTGAAAGTGTGTGTAGCGCATCATTTTCATCACCATCTTCGTCTTTGGCGGCGCCATCAGCCATCACGCCCAAGAAGAAGTCTGGTGTTTCGGCTCCGCCGTCCACCTCCAAGGCTCCACCACCCGCAGCTGCCAACGCTACTGGAGGTGCGGAGGCTCGCGAGGACGTGGACGCCACCGGGTATTTGGTCGGAGCAGGCGACATCATCACCATTTCCCCCGTGACCGAAGTAGAAGCAGGAGGCGCCAGAGGAGAGCGACATCAGCAACACCCCAACGGCCACACTCCACGAGGCACGTGATAGAGGCAAAGGTGTCCCTTCTTTCGCTGAGATGATGGATTTCGCTTTGGTGGAAGTCGACTTTGACGATCCGACTACGAACGTGCGAGGACGTCGCGCCTTAGCAATCGCCAAACCAACTCCGACAGGTTATTGACCACGCCGGAGCACGATCAACCTGACCACGAGGGTCTGTTTCCTACGAGCAAACGAAGAACAAGCAAGAAACTGAGATTGCAATCTAGATATTGCGAATATAAGATGAAAGCTTTATTGATCAAGGTGGGGTTCTGTGACGCCTTTGTCTGGTCGTTGAAGACAAACGAAGTACGCGAAGTTGCAGCTATGGCGAACTTTAATCTAAACAAAACCCAAAGTCTAAACGGTGCCCTAAGGGCTGTATATATGGAGGAAGAGAGGGGGAATTTCGTGGCCCTTGAAGGAGGGGTCCGAAATCAACCCTATCTCTTGTTTCCCCACACATACGGACTCTAGAAATAGCCTATACTTATGTATTTCGAAATTACATGGGCCTGGCCCAATAAAAAGGTGACGCAGCACCTATAATAGCCTCTGGACGAAATTTATGAAGTGACATCTTGTATATTTCGTCCAAGGCTTCATGCACTCGTTATGGTGGTTTCAAAGACCTGAAATCATCACTTGTAACTCCGTTCTTGTTCCCCTTGCGCATGCCATCATCTCCATGCTTGTTCTTGCTCCAATGTTCATCCTTCTCCAAGCTAGGCCCTTCATTTGTATGCAAAACAAATGTATCCAATTTAGGCAGCATCATATTCTCATGAACATTAGAATCATTACCAAGAAGCGAAAGTACGTGGTAATTTAGTTGGCATGCGCGAGCTCTTGTAATTGGTCCAGTATGTATAGCAGCAGGGGCTGTGGGTGTAACAATGGTATTGATGTCCTCATCATCCTCCCCTTCTTGAAATGAAGTTGTCCTCGACGGAAGCTCATCTTCCTCACCAAATAAGACTTCAAATCTGCAATGTTAAAAGTGGGACTAACCCCAAAATCTGCAGGCAGCTCAAGTTTATATGCATTATTATTTATTTTCTCTCACACCTTAAAGGGACCATCAGCACATGGCATGAGCTTTGATTTGCGCAAATCAGGAAATCTATCCTTACGCAAATGTAACCAAACAAGATCTCCAGGTGCAAACACAACATGTTTTCTACCCTTATATCCAGCAAGTTTATATTTGGCATTCATACGCTCAATGTTTTCCTTAGTTAACTCATGCATTTTTAAAATCAATTCAGCACGTTGTTTAGCATCAAAATTAACCTTCTCCGAAGATGGAAGAGGCAACAAATCAATGGTGCACGAGGTAGGAAACCATACACAACTTCAAAAGGGCACATCTTAGTAGTAGAATGCAATGAACGATTATAAGCAAATTCAATATGAGGCAAGCATTCCTCCCATATTTTCTTATTACTCTTCAAAACAGCCCTAAGCATAGTAGACAATGTTCTATTGACTACTTCACTTTGTCCATTAGTTTGGGGGTGACAAGTAGTACTAAAAAGCAGTTTAGTCCCCAACTTAGCCCATAAACATCTCCAAAAGTGGCTAAGAAATTTAGTATCACGATCTGAAACAATAGTATTTGTCACACCATGAAAGCGAATAATTTCACGAAAGGACAAATCAGCAACATTAACAGCATCATCGCTTTTATGACATGGTATAAAGTGTGCCATTTTCGAGAATCTATCCACGACAACAAATATGCTATCCCTCCCCTTCTTTGTTCGAGGTAAACCTAAAACAAAGTCCATAGATATATCCTCCCAAGGAACACTAGGTACAGGCAAAGGCATATATAAACCATGAGGATTGAGTCGTGACATAGCTTTTTGACATGTAGTGTAGCGAGCAATAAAACGCTCAACATCCCGTCTCATCTTTGGCCAAAAGAAATGTGTAGCAAGTACGTCCTCCGTCTTCTTCACGCCAAAGTGTCCCATTAATACTCCTCCATGCGCCTCCTGCAACAAAAAAAGACGAATGGAGCTAGCTGGAATACATAGCTTGTTAGCACGAAACACAAATCCATCGTTAATGACAAACTTGTTCCACATTCTTCCTTCTTTACAATTCTGCATTACATCTTTAAATCAGCATCATGCACATATTGATCTTTGATGGTCTCCAAACCAAATATTTTGAAGTCAAGTTGTGAAAGCATAGTATAGCGACGAGACAATGCATCAGCAATAACATTTTCTTTTCCCTTCTTGTGTTTAATGACATAAGGGAAAGTCTCAATGAATTCAACCCATTTAGCATGTCTACGATTCAGTTTAGCTAGACTTTTAATATGTTTCAAAGATTCATGATCAGAATGTATAACAAATTCTTTGGGCCATATATAATGTTGCCATGTTTCTAAAGTCCGAACAAGAGCATATAATTCTTTATCATAAGTAGAATAGTTCAGACTAGGCCCACTCAATTTTTCAGAAAAGTATGCAACAGGTTTGCCATCTTGTAATAACACACCTCCTAATCCAATTCCACTAGCATCACATTCCAGCTCAAAAGTCTTATTAAAATCAAGAAGTTGGAGTAAAGGAGCATGTGTCAACTTATCTTTCAATACCGTGAAGGCTTCTTCCTGTGCGGTACCCCATAGAAAAGGCACATCTTTCTTTGTAAGCTCATTGAGAGGTGCAGCAATGGTGCTAAAATCTCTCACAAAACGCCTATAGAATCCAGCGAGGCCAAGAAAACTCCTCACTTGTGTGACCGTTTTGGGCTGTGGCCAACTCTCAATAGCTTCAATCTTGGCTTTATCAACTTCAATTCCCTGTGGAGTAACAACATAGCCAAGAAAAGATACTCGGTCGGTGCAAAAGGTGCACTTCCCAAGGTTACCAAACAAACGTGCATCACGTAGAGCAATAAAAACAACACGTAAATGTTCCAAATGTTCTTCCAAAGATCTGCTATAAATCAATATGTCATCAAAGTAAACTACCACAAATTGTCCAATGAAAGCACGTAAAACTTCGTTCATTAATCTCATGAAAGTACTAGGTGCATTAGTTAACTCAAAAGGCATGACTAACCACTCATATAATCCAAACTTAGTTTTAAATGTTGTTTTCCATTCATCTCCCAATTTCATACGAATTTGATGGTATCCACTACGCAAATCAACTTTGGAGAATATTGTAGAGCCACTCAATTCATCAAGCATATCATCTAGCCTAGGAATAGGATGACGATAACGAATAGTAATATTATTAATGCCTCTACAATCAACACACATACGTGATGTACCATCCTTTTTCGTCACTGGAATAATAGGAACAGCACAAGGACTAAGGGATTCGCGTATATAACCTTTGTCGAGAAGCTCTTGTACTTGACGCATAATCTCCTTCGTCTCCTCTGGATTGGTACGGTATGGTGCACGGTTTGGCAGTGAAGCACCGGGAATTAAGTCAATTTGATGCTCAATCCCTCGAATAGGCGGTAATCCCGGTGGTACGTCTTGTGGAAAGACGTCAGCGAACTCCTGCAAAATGTTAGTGACAGTAGGACGCAAAGAGGAAGGCACGTCCTCGAATGAAAATAATGCCTCTTTGCACACAAAAGCATAGCAAACAGATTTGCTGAAATCTAGCTCATCAATATCAGATTTGGTGGCAAATAAACATGCACTTTTCAATTTAATTTCAGAAGCAACACTAGATGGCTTATTATTAGGCTTCATTTGTTGCTCAAATTCTTTTGCCACAATCTGATTTTCACTCTTATACTTCTCCTGTTCTTTCTTTATTAGCTCTATTAATATCATCTTTCAAAATGGAATCAGGAGTCATAGGAAGCAAAGTAATATTTTTATCCTTATGAACAAGAGTATAGTGATTGTTTCTACCATGGTGTACAGAATTTTTATCAAATTGCCATGGTCTACCAAGTAATAAGGAACACGCTTGCATAGGTACCACATCACAATCAACATAATCAGCATATGTAGAGATACTAAAACGCACACGAACAGTACGTGTTACCTTAACCTTGCCACTGTTGTTGAACCATTGGATGTAGTAAAGATGCGGATGTGGTCTTGTGGTGAGAGAAAGCTTCTCCACCATCTCCATGCTAGCCAAGTTGTTGCAGCTCCCTCCGTCTATGATGACGCGCACAGAACGTTCCTTCACAACTCCCTTGGTATGGAACAAATTGTGCCTCTGATTTTGCTCAGCTTGTGTGACCTGCACACTCAAAACACGTTGAGCAACTAAACATTCATACCTGTCAGCATCTTCAGGAGCCATGTATTGTGTCTCATGATCAGAATCATCTCCACCATGTTCTTCACGTGTAATAAGAGCCAAAGTCTCCTCATCATAGTCACTAGCGGACTAATACCCACCATCCTCAGTAGCAATCATCACACGCTGAGATTTGCATTCTCGTGCATAATGACCTCTTCCCTTACAACGACGACAAATAATATCACTTGTGTGCCCTGTTGATCCCATGGAAGAAGAAGAGCTCTGTGCAAGCCCGGCAGGTGCGCTCTTGGCAGATGATGGTGGTTGTGCCTGCTTTCTTGTATCACGGCTGGAGATGGCACCTGATGGAGTTGCTGGTGCAGTGGAAGTAGAAGATGCACGCGGTGTCCATGAGGAAGGTCGACCTGCAGAAAAGTTAGTGCGCGCCATTGCTTGTCGATCCTGCACTTCACGTTCAGCTCTACAAGCAAGATGGAATAAACGAGTGATATTAGTATACTCCTTATACTCTAGAATGGTCTGAATCTCTCAATTTAATCCACCCATAAAACGTGCAAGCATAGCTTCATTCTCCTCAACAATACCACATCTAATCATGCCAGTTTGTAATTCCTGATAATATTCTTCTACAGAATTTTTTCCTTGTCTTAAACGCTACAATTTTTAAGCAATTCACGTTGATAATATGGTGGAACCCAATGAGTATGCATAGCAGTTTTCAAAGCAGCCCAAGTAGCTGGAACAGGATATAATCTACAATGTTCAGACCACCATACACATGCAAAACTAGTGAAAGCACAAACAGCAGCAGCAACCCGTCTCTCCTCGGGATATTGTAAACATGTAAAACATTGTTCAGTTTCTAACTCCCAAGTAAGATATATATCAGGAACATATCTACCCTCAAATGGTGGAATATTCAATTTCAGTTTAGGAATATGGACATCATCTCGTACCTGAGGTGGTGGTGCAGGCCTACCATTACGAATATATACCTGAGGTCGACCTGCTGGTGGTGCTGCTGGTGGCTGCACGTAGTTCTGATTTTGATCAACCTCATCCTCATAATCGCCCGCATACTCATCATCCTCCTGGGTACCAGCAGCAGTAGCACGAGCCAAAGAAACATCAACAACAGGAACAGTAGCACCAGAAGTTTGGCCATCCTCAATAGGAACACGCTTCGCTCGTCCATACTGATTTGGAAGGAGGGGTTGTTGTTGTTGTTGTTGCAGAGGTGCGATAGGCGCAGCCGGCGGTGGTTGTGGAAAACGCGCGAGCAATTCATTAAACTTGCTATCAAGCTTTGTTTCGAACGTCTTCTCAATTCCATCTATCTTCTCCATGGCCTTGTCAAATCTGTTTAGCACATCTTGCACCTGTCCACTCATCATTTGCTAAAATTTATCATGTAGCTGTTTATTCGTTAGGTTCTCCCAATCAGTCTCATCGGCTTGTGATCCTGGCATGGTTAGCAGCAATAGAAACACAAAATAATATGATTCTACAGACTACTAGGAAGCGGTACTGGTGGTGGTGTGGCACAAATCCTTCAAGCAAATCTCAAATTCTTACCAGTTCTTACCCAGCAGCAGGTGGTGATCGGCAACCGTTGTAGTCAAAACTCTCAAAGCTTGGATAGAGCGATTACCAGGGAGCATCAAATGCACGACGTAGATGTATGTGGAGCTGGGAAGGCTTATAATATGGTAGCAAAAAGGGTCAGCAATAATCAATTCAGAGATGCAAAGTTGAATAAACGCTCAACGACGGTATTGTGCTGGTCCTAGGCTAGACTGTGCTAGAGATGCGAGCCTAGAACACTAACAAAATCACGGCGCCTAGCCCATCTTCCTTTTCCTTCTCTCTAATGCTTTTCTGTTAAAGAAAATTAGTGAGAGAGAGAGAGAGAGCCCAGCCCAGCTGCCCAGCCAGGTCTCTGGCCACTTCTTTCTCTACCGGGCCGGCCTCTAAGGCCCAGCCACCCCACTTAACCTAAACCCTAGCCCGATCGAACCCCTCCCGATCTCCTTCCCTCCAGCGCCGCCAGCGCCCGGCCCCCTCTCCCTCTCCTCGCGCTTTATCCCCATCTCCCTCCGTGTGCCAGCACCCGACCTCCACCTCGTCCTCGTTGAACCGCGCCACCGGAGCCCAGCAGGTCGACGACCGCTCCTTCCTCTCCTCCGCGTCCGCCCCCGCTCAAGCATCTCCGCCGGAGCACGCCCGTTGAGCTCCATCGCGCCCCCTTGTCGGCCCTCCTCCGCGCCGTTGCCACGCCTGGACGCCGCGTCGGGCCTCCCGCGCCGCCACTGGAGGCCAACTCCGGCGCCCCCTGCCTCGCGCCGCCCTCTGCTTCCGTCTACGCCGCGAATTCGCCGCCCCGCCGCTGAGCACGAGCGCTGCTGCTCTGCTCCACTTCGCCGCCCCTGCTCCATCCAGCAAGCATGCCGCCACTGCCTTCCTCTGCCCTGCCTCCGTTGTGCCAAGGCACCCCGGCCACCTCTCTGTTTCATCCTCGCCTATGCACCTTCCGCACTGCTGCCCTGACGTGCCTCGTCCTCGTCGCCTTGCCGCACGGCCTCGAGCTCGCCATTTGGGATGCACCATGCTGCCATGGCTCTGCGTGATGTTGTGTCGTGCCGCTGCTAGACTTGGCTGTCCAACCTTGAGGCCATACTATCGTTGGATCGCCAAGACGCAGCCCCGAAGCCTCCATGCTCGCTGCCAAATTCCACCTTGGCATAACTTGCACCCCATACATTAGTGATCCTCGTTGGGACACCAAGACCGGACCCGTCAAGTACCCTTCGGATTTGTCAAGACCCTCATGTACAACTACACCCGATGATGCGACAAGTACCCCGACAACATGTACATCTACACCGCCAAGACCGGACCGACAAGTACCCCGACATCGCGTGTACCACTACCGTCGCCCTGAAGACGTTGGATTCTTCAAGTACCTCTCCAAAAACAAACGTGTACCACTACTTCCACTATGCCGCCACGTGTGCCACTACTTCCCACAACGACTCGTGAACGACTACTTCCACTACGAACTCGAACTGCTCCGAAATTGCACACTTCAAAGGTATAACCCCGAGACGATCACCCGTGGATCGAATGCATGTGTTGTATGAGATGCTCATGTTTGCACCGTGATCGAGTTGTCGCTTGCGATGCCCCTCTTTTGCCATGCCACCGTCATGTGGGACACCCGATATCCGGGATTAATCCCCATCTTTTGCATGTTCCGCACATCCGCACACTTGCTTCTTTTGCACCAACATCTCGACGAGTTGTCGGATCATCGGAATGTTGCTGTGGCACCATTTCTGTTGTTTTTGCCGTGGCACCCCTTTTGTTCCGCCATGGTGACTAAATGCTTCATAACATGCTCATGTTGACATTTTCATAAAAATTGCATAAACTTGTATATGTCATCCGCATCATGATAACAACATTTAAAATGTTAAAATGTTGTTTGCCTTAAATCGCTAAATAACATATGGGGATTTCCGGAATAGTTGTTTGTTGTATCCGGTGTGACTTAAACTTGCCTAGATAGGTAGTTTAATTATGCTTCACCTCTTGCCATGTTAAACAACATTTAATCTTGTCTTGTTCATAAACGAGAGAGAACTAAATAATTGATGTGGTGTTTCATCAATATGCAACTCGTTGCATATTGAGCTCCACTTAACTTGTAGTATTGTTTGTTGCACTTTGCCATTCCATGCCTCATTAAACCGGACATGCATCATACTTGTTTGTGCATCATGACATGTTTATGCTTGTGTGTTTACTATGTTGTTTGCTTCTTTCCGGTTTGCTTCTCTAGTTAGCTTCGGTTTCGTTCCGGAGTTGTGAGGATTCGTTTGACTACGTCCGTTTGTCCTGTTCATGGACTCGTTCTTCTTCCTTGCGGGATCTTAGGTAAGATGACCATTACCCTCGATATCACTTCTATCTTTGCTTGCTAGTTGCTTCGTTCTATCGCTATGCTGCGCTACCTATCACTTGTTTACCATGCCTCCCATATTGCCATGTCAGCTTCTAACCTTTTCACCCTTCCTAGCAAACCATTGTTTGGCTATGTTACCGCTTTGCTTAGCCCCTCTTATTGCGTTATTAGTTGCAGGTGAAGTTGAAGATTGCTCCATGATGGACAGGATTATGTTGGGATATCAAAATATCTCTTATTTTATTAATGCATCTATATACTTGGTAAAGGGTGGAAGGCTCGGCCTTATGCCTAGTGTTTTGTTACACTCTTGCCGCCCTAGTTTCCGTTATACCGGTGTTATGTTCCTTGATTTTGTGTTCCTTACACGGTTGGGTGATTTATGGGACCCCCTTGATAGTTCGCTTTGAATAAAACTCCTCCAGCAAGGCCCAACCTTGGTTTTACCATTTGCTGTCACACCCTAGCTAGTCATGCATTAGAGTGTTGCATCATGTTTACTCTTCATTAGAAACTTGAAATGGGGATCTGTGAAACCCTCAGAATCATTATGAAAATGACCCAAATAAAAATTTCTCCAAAAGGGTCCAAGAAAATGCTCATGTTGCTCTCTGAAAATATTGGACAGAGATAAAAATCAAACCAATATTTTTAGTGGATCATAGACATTTATTTTGGGCATTTGGAATTAATGCATAAATATTTGCATTGGAAATATATTAATTATATATATTAATATATGCCCAAATATTATGCCAATTATAAAAGAGCTCTGGAATAATATAAATAGCTCCTGCAAAAATTGGCATAAGTTAAATAAATGATTTAATATATTATTTAAATCAAAACAAATGTCAGAAATTAAAAAAACAGAAAAATATATAACAGGAGGAGCTTACCTGGGCTCCTCCACTGTGCGGCCCAGCCAGCTGGCCGGCCCAGCCAGCAGCGGCCCAGCCCACCACTGCAGCTCTCCGTCGTCTTCCTCCCCTCGCCCCAAAGCTGCTGCGTGCTCGCGCGCGCACGGCCGCGCGGCCACCTCCTGCTTGCCGACACGCTCCTGGCCGCGTGGACGACTCCCGCAGGCCATCCCGATCCCCCCCTGCTCTCTCTCACTCTCCCCCGGCTCTCCCCTCCTCTCCCTCACTCTCTCTCTCACACGGCCGAACACCACCGTCGCCGCCGTTCGCCATAGCAGCCATCTCCGACCACCCCTCGCTTCCCCGACTAGCTCAGGAGCTCCGCCTCGACTCCCTCTTCCTCCCCACCGCTCCACAGCTCCTCGGAAGCCCTGCATCGCCGCCACGTCGCCGTTCCCCTCTTCGGGCTACGACCACCGTCGCCGTCGAATTCGCCGTCTCCAGCGCGTCCCCGAGCCCGCTTCGACGCCCACTGCAACCGCGGTGAGCTACGCCACCGTTTCCCCCTCTCCTTCCCCTCGTTCCCTCACCGTAGCCACCTCCCCACCACGGCCGAACCTCCGCCGTCGCCGAGCTCGCCGTCGACGCAGCTCCGGTGACCATTTGGTCACCCCGGCGAGTCCAACGAGTTCGCAAGACCCCGTAGAGCATCCCTAGCGCCTCGCTTTGCTCGACTTCGAGCTCCAGCACCGTTCCCGTGCACGACCGAACCCCGGCGGCCACAGCCGAGCTCGCCGCCGTCGACTCCGGCCACCCCGACCCCAACGGGCCCCGCCAAGAGCTGCGGGTTGGCCTCAGCTCCACTCCGGTGGTCTCCGCGGCCCCTCTGGTGGCCGAAATGACCAAAACCACTTCCGCCGCCGCGTCGGGCTCGCCGGCGACTAAACGCCGGCAGCCGACTTTGACTTTGACCACGGGTGGGCCCTGGTTGACTCCCCTGAGTCAATGACAGGTGGGGCCCAGCCCTGTTAATTAAACAGGATTAGTTTTAATTAAGTTTTAATTAAAATAATCACCCTGACATGCGGGACCCACTGTCAGGTTTGACCTGGACCAGTTCCGTTGACCTGCTGACGTCACACTGACGTCAGGCTGACGCAGTAATTGATTTTCTGGATTTAATTTAAATCAGGAAATTCCAGAATATTATTTAAACTTCAAAAATTCATAACTTTTATTCTGTAACTCCAAATTGGACAAATTATATATGAAAACTGATCAGAAAATCCAATCTATCCATCTGTACTATTTTCATGCATGATCAAACAAGTTAAATTGATGTTTTAAGCAGAACAAGAAAAGGCACTTAAAAAGGCCATATTTGAATTTGGAATTTGAATCTTTGATTCAAATTTGTTCAAACCCTTCTGGCTTTAGTTGCATTAGCCCAATACACTCATATTGCCATGTTTCATGCATGCATCATATTGTTGCACATTGTTTGGTGATGCTTGTGTATCGATGCCCTTTGCGACAGGTTCTGTCCCCGAGGAGTACCGTGATTACCCTAACGAAGAACCGTATCAGTGCATCGAACCATCAGGCAAGCAACCAACCATTTGATCATATCGATACAATCCCATGTTCTCGCTCCTGCTCTCTTTTACTGCATTAAGACAACGCGTTTCAAACTGCTGTGTGCTACGATAGTTGAACCCATTTCCTCTGCATGACCTGTCATTGCCGCAGTAACTAGATGAAACCCACTAGCATGTGTAGGAGTTGCTTGAGCCATATGTATGTGTTGTTCCTACCTTGCTATGCCTGCTATGCTTAGAGTCGTGTCAGGTCTGGTTCATCTGGGTGATGGGCTGGAGTGAAATGATTATGTCGGTAATGAGAGTGGTGTGGTGAACACGATTTGGTAAAGGTATCGATGAAAGGCCATGTAGGAGTACATGGTGGGTTGTTTCATTGAAGCCGACCTTAAGCACTGAGATCTGTATGCGTGATTTAAGATACAGCTACTACCATGCATTGGGCCCTGAAATATGACCCCGCTCGACTTCTTATTCACCCTAGCTCTCTGTCCAGGAGTTGCAAGTAGTTTCTGGTGTTTGTAGCCTACTGGAGGCCGTGGACAGCGCTAACCGTAGGGGTGGGCTGTGATGCGGTAGGTACGTGGCACGGTGTACCGAATACCCGTTAGGTATCTCGGGAACCCTGTTCACATCGTTCGGGGCCGTATGGGAAACCTCGGCCGGACTCCCTGCGGATGGAACCTGAATAGGCGATAAACCTGGACTAGAGGCTTAAGTGTTTAGGTAGGTCGTGGTCTACACCCACGTCGGCTTTCGCTTGAAGTCTGCCGAGCACATGTCATGTGCAGACGCTAAGTGGTGGAAACATGTATGAAGAAGTACACCCCTGCAGGGTTATCATAATCTATTCGAATAGCCGCGTCCGCGGTAAAGGACTACTTGGTTGCCTATACAGTTCATAGACAAGTAAATGGAAACTGTTAAAAGCCTCAAGATAAGTGTGAGTGCCGAGGATGGCTCTTCCGTAGGAAGACGGAGGTGGATCCTCGGTAGTGTATTGAAGTGGTGAGTAGTGGACTCGTGTGCGCAAAACCATTTCAAGTTGGAGTATCGTAGGATAGCCTAGCCAAGAGTCAGAGCTGGCTTGCTGCAATAACTCCACCAACCCTTCTTGATACTATGCATGTATGTAGGATCAGATGTAAGTCTTGCTGAGTACCTTTGTACTCATGTTGCTATAATCTACATTTTTACAGAAGACGCTGCAACCCCTTCTGATGGGTTCCATGTAGACGTTGACATCAACGAGTAGGCTAAAGACCCAGGTGGTGACCCTGAGCTTGTGAAGGACCACGTAGTATAGCTAGGCTTTCCAAGCCTCTTTTATTTTACTAGTTGTCTGTACTCAGACAAGTTATTTCCGCTGCTGGTTTGTATGACTGTATGACTTGTATGTGGGGTCGTGAGACCCGTACCTTTGTGTATGTTATGTATGGCTCACTGAGCCTTAAATAAAGTACTTGTGTCATAGAGTCATGTTGTGATGCTTCGTTGTATTGCACATATCGAGCATATTGTGTGTATGATTGAAATGCTTGGTATGTGTGGGATCTGACTATCTAGTTGTTTATCTTTAGTAGCCTCTCTTACCGGGAAATGTCTCCTAGTGTTACCGCTGAGCCATGGTAGCTTGCTACTGCTCTGGAACACTTAGGCTGGCCGGCATGTGTCCTTCTTCGTTCCTGTGTCTGTCCCTTCGGGGAAATGTCACGCTTTGAGTACCGGAGTCCTGTTAGCCCGCTACAGCCCGGTTTACCGGAGTCCTGCTAGCCCAGTGCTACAGCCCGGATCCACTTGCTGATGACCGACACGTTCGAAGCTGGGTCATGGATGCCTGTCCCTGTAAGTCTGTGCCACTTTGGGTTTACGACTAGTCATGTCAGCCCGGGCTCTTTATCATATGGATGCTAGCGACACTATCATATACGTGAGCCAAAAGGCGCAAACGGTCCCGGGAAAAGGTAAGACGACACCCGTGGGGATACCGTGCGTGAGGCCGCAAAGTGATATGAGGTGTTACCTGCTAGATCGATGTGACATCGAGTCGGGGTCCTGACAGCGTTGGCATCAGAGCCGGACTGCCTGTAGGTTCTCCAAGCCAAACTGGTCGATGTTGAGTCTAGAAATTCTTTAGTTATATGTAGGGGAATTGTTTGTGGGATGGAACGTAAGGCTCTTTTTACTCCTTATACCTTATGACTTTCTGATCTGAGTCAGTCCATTCTTCCACCGGGGGTTAAGGAATTAGGATCTGTTCTCTCTATCAGGATCACGAGTTACTAATCAGTAGTACCTTATAAGTTTGATGGATACAAGCCTAGTTCAGATCTACTACCACATTATGTTGCCAGAATGGTTTCAGAACTTTGATATAATGATGATGAGTGTGTACGAAATCCTTTGTTAAATGTCTCAAATCCTTCTTGAGCATTTACAGCTGTTATGCTGCCGAAATTTCGCTAGAAATTCTAATGCCTTTGCATTATGATTGTGCTTTCAGATGGCCACTCGCGACCTTAATCAAGTGGTTCGCCTGACTCGATGCCTAGATGTACCCGGCCATACTGCCAAGTTGGTCAGGGTAATGACTGAGGCTGGATACCGCTGGTATCCTGAGTACACGGTCGAAGAGCAATTCCGAGACTTTGATCAAAGCCAGTATCTTTGCACTGTCAGGATATTTCCATCTTATCCTGGATCCACCGAGCCTCTTCACTGCTCTTATGGACTCGGGGTTACCATTGAGATGGCTGTGCAGGACGCCGCCTACTCTATGATGACCATTATGCGGGTCAGATCTGGGTTATTTCGGGACTCTGATTTCCGGTATATGCCAGGATCACTTCCGGGAGCGCAAGGGTATCTCCAGGCTATCTATGCTGACCCCACTCAGGAGGATTCACGGACTCGCACCACTGCTGAGATGCTCGAGGATAAGGACCGTGAAAATCGGGCCTTAAGGCTAGAGCTCTTCAACACCCGTGCTGACCACTGGGCCACTTTGACTCGGTTCGCACCGGCGGTGCAAGCTGGATATTCAGATATGCGCGATCTCTATCCTGTGAGATCTGCTCTGCCAGACGTGATGGTTTGGCGTGATGTAGGAGGCATCACCCCACCTCGCGGTCCCCGCAGGCCACCGTTTGTTGGTCCAAGGCCTCATCCTAGCCCCTATGGTCCACAAGCTCCGCGAGACCGTCTGTTTCCGGATGAACATGTTGAGCTTCCAGGCTATGGAGGTGACTTCTACGAGGACTATTACGGATCGGTCTGAGTTAGTGGTGGTATCACTAGTTTGCACTAGCTGTGTCGTCTATCGCCCCGCGTGACTCGTGGGATATGACCTAGTTTGTACTCCTTCCGGAGGTGTAGAAAAATAATGTATAGGAGCTTGGAATGCCTCCGATGAGATGTAATCCTCTTTTCACCGTAATAGTACTTTGTTTGGTCTTGTACTAAACCCTGTATGGTGTGTATGACGATGGAATAAAAGAAGCCGTTTCTGTATCTACCATGTCATACGGATGATCATCTTGCATTCCGAGTTATTTCTTACATTATGAATCCTATGTCGGAATTTTACCATCCTGACTAAATCATTGTCTTGTTTACCTAGGATGGTCAACACGCGCGCTAACCCTGCTTCTCAGGAGCAGGCCGAAGGCAGTGAAGCCAGGGATGTAAATCTGCCTCATCCTCCTTCACTAGCCGAGGTGATGATGGAAGCTGAGAGAAACAAGCGGGAGACCAACCGTTTGTTGGAGCGTATTGAACAGAATACAGCACACCATCAGAGGGCTAACGTGGTGTCACTCATTGATTTTATCAAATTGCATCCACCCACGTTCCACCACTCCGTCGAGCCTCTCGACGCTGATGACTGGCTTCGCAGTATCTCTCATAAACTGCGTTCCGCGCTGGTAGCGGAGGCTGACAAGGTCACCTTTGCTGCATATCATCTTGAAGGCCCCGCCAGTCTATGGTGGGAGAATTATGGAGCTATGCGCCCAGCGGGCCATGTCACTACTTGGGCTGAGTTCAGCGAGGCTTTCCGTGAACATCACATTCCGGAGGGTCTCATGGACCGTAAACGTGAAGAATTTTGCAGTTTCACCCAAGGCCGACTTTCTGTGGATGCCTATAGCAGGGAGTTTGGTAATCTCGCCCGATATGCAACTGAGGAAGTGTCTACTGACGCCAAGAAGCAAGCAAGGTTTCGTAAGGGCCTTAGTCCTGAGCTTCGCCGCGACCTCCGTCTGCATGAGTGCACATCTTTTTCGAAACTTGTCAACAAAGCCATCAGTGCTGAAACTGGTCAGACTGACTATGACGCAACACGCAAGCATGGCCGTGACATGGGTTCCTCATCTGGTGCTGGTCCTCAGAAGCGCCGCGTGTGGGTACCCAACACCGCCCTGCCACCCAGGTTTACACCGAGGCCATCCTTCCAGGCGCCTCGCCCCGTTCAACAGTCTGCTCCAGCCAAGCCCTATGGGGGTCCAACTAACAATGCTCCTCCACGTACCAGTTCCGTGACTTGTTTCAAGTGTGGGGAATCTGGTCACTATATGCGTGAATGCCCCCAGACCAACCCCAATCAATCTGCTAAAGCTGTTGGCCGTGGCAAGCCGACAGGAAAAGTATTCCACGCCAAGCCGGTCACCGCTTCACGTGGCCATGTCAACTGTATCTCTGCCGAAGAAGCTCAAGAGGATCCCAACGTCGTTCTCGGTACGCTTCTTGTTAACTGCCACCCGGCATCTGTCCTTTTCGATACAGGAGCCTCTCATTCTTTTATATCTGAAAACTATGCTCGCTTACATAACGTCGCATTCGGTGATATGCCAACCTCTATGGTAATTCAAACTCCGGGATCCAAATGGCAAACTTCTAGAGTAAGCCATGGAAATGAAATCCAAGTCGACAGACTTGTTTTCCTCGCGTCTTTGATAGCCCTTAAATCTTCAGATATTAATATCATTTTGGGTATGGACTGGATGTCGGCTCATCATGCCCAAATCGATTGCTTCTCTAGGACTGTTCAACTCACCCATCCTTCGGGAAAGATAGTTAATGTCTTGACCCGAATAGCCAAGCGACAATTATATTCTCTTAACGCCAGCCCTTTGCCAGACCTTGAGGACGTTCCGGTAGTCCGTGACTTCCCGGATGTCTTTCCAGAGGAATTGCCAGGTGTTCCACGTGACAGGGATGTTGAGTTTGTAATAGACCTCATTCCAGGAACCGTCCCGATTGCTAGAAGACCTTATAAGATGGCACCACTAGAACTAGCCGAGCTTAAGAAACAACTCGATGAGTCCTTGAAAAAGGGTTTCATCCGCCCTAGTTCATCTCTGTGGGCTTGCCCCGTCCTATTCGTCAAGAAGAAGGATGGTACGGACCAGATGGTTGTAGATTACCGACCTGTCAATTTGGTCACAATCAAGAACAAATATCCACTTCCCAGGATCAACGACCTGTATGATCAGCTCGCTGGATCCTCAGTCTTCTCCAAGATGGATTTGAGGTTGGGCTACCATCAAATCAAAATCAGAAACGGGGACATTCCTAAAACGGCCTTTGTTACTCGTTACGGCCAATACGAGTACACCGTCATGTCCTTCGGATTAACCAACGCTCCAGCCACCTTTTCTCGGTTAATGAACTCAATCTTCATGGAGTATTTGGATAAATTCGTCGTGGTTTACCTCGATGATATACTCATCTACTCCAAGAACGAGGAAGAACATGCCGAACATCTAAGGCTAGTGTTGCAGAAACTTCGAGAGCATCGCCTTTATGCCAAATTTTCTAAATGTGAATTCTGGTTGTCAGAAGTGACCTATCTGGGTCATGTAATATCTGGTAAAGGTATTGCTGTTAACCCTGAGCGAGTTCAAGCCGTCCTTAACTGGACTCCACCTGAATCGGTCAAGCAAGTTCGGAGTTTTCTAGGCTTAGCGAGCTATTGCCGTCGCTTTGTCGAAAACTTCTCCAAGGTTGCTAAACCTCTAACCGAACTCCTCAAGAAAGATAAGAAGTTCGAATGGACTCCGCAATGTGAGCACAGCTTTCAGGAACTGAAAAGACGCCTGACTTCTGCTCCCGTACTGGTACCGCCAGACTTCTCCAAGGACTTTGTTATCTACTGCGACGCCTCGCGACAAGGACTAGGTTGCGTTCTCATGCAAGATCGACACGTAATTGCTTACGCTTCACGGCAATTGCACCCACATGAGGAGAATTATCCTACTCATGATCTAGAACTTGCAGCCGTAGTCTATGCACTTAAGACCTGGCGACATTACCTCCTCGGTAATCGTTGCGAAATATTCACTGATCACCAAAGTCTGAAGTATATTTTCACCCAACCGGATTTGAATCTCAGGCAAAGACGTTGGGTTTAATTGATCACAGACTTCGACTTAGGAATAACCTACACCCCAGGGAAAGCCAACGTCATGGCTGATGCGCTAAGTCGTAAATCTTATTGTAACAATCTGATGTTACAACAAAGTCAACCGCTTCTCCATGATGAATTTCGGAAGCTTAACCTTCACATTGTACCTCAAGGTTTTCTTTCCACCTTGGTGGCAAAACCTACTCTTACGGATCAAATCATCGCTGCCCAGAAGCGAGATAAGGGAATAGCTAAGATCAAGGAGAACATTGCTAGCGGAGGTGCTAGTTGTTTCTCCACAAATGATCATGGTGTTGTGTACTTTGAGAACCGTCTAGTGGTTCCCAAGAACCAGCATCTACGGCAGTTGATCCTTAAGGAGGCTCATGAATCTCCTCTCACTATTCATCCCGGTAGTACTAAGATGTATCAGGACCTACGCCAGAGGTTCTGGTGGACTAGGATGAAGAGATAAATTGCTCAGTATATTGCTAACTGCGACGTCTGTCGTCGTGTAAAAGCAGAGCACCAACGGCCTGCTGGCACCCTTCAACCCTTAGCTATTCCTGAATGGAAATGGGATAAAATTGGTATGGATTTCATTACCGGTTTTCCCAGGACTAAGAGAGGGAATAATGCTATCTTCGTCGTGGTCGATCGTCTTTCCAAAGTAGCCCATTTCCTACCTGTTCGAGAGAGTATAACCGCTAGTCAGCTGGCAGACTTATACATCTCCCGAATAGTGTCTCTCCATGGTGTTCCTTTGGAAATTAACTCGGATCGAGGAAGTCTTTTCACCTCTCGATTTTGGGAAAGTTTCCAAAATGCTATGGGAACTCGTCTCTCCTTTAGCACCGCTTTCCACCCTCAGTCGAGTGGTCAAGTGGAACGCGTCAACCAAATTCTAGAAGACATGCTCCGAGCCTCTGTTATCTCGTTCGGAATGGACTGGGAGAAGTGCCTTCCATTTGCCGAATTCGCTTACAACAACAGCTATCAATCTAGCTTGGGTAAAGCCCCTTTTCAAGTTCTCTATGGACGACGATGTCGAACACCCCTTAACTGGTCAGAGACCGGGGAAAGACAATTCTTTGGCCCGGATATGATTCAGTAAGCAGAAGAATAAGTTCGTATCGTTCGTGAAAAGTTGAAAACAGCCCAATCCCGTCAAAAGAGTCAATATGACCGAAAACATAAGGCTATGACTTTCGAGGTTGACGAGAAGGCTTATCTTCGGGTCACCCCTCTGAAGGGAACCCATCGTTTCGGTATCAAAGGCAAATTGGCTCCTCGTTACATTGGACCTTTTCGCATTCTTGCCAAACGAGGAGAAGTTGCCTACCAGTTGGAACTACCTCCGCACCTCTCCAGAGTTCACGATGTCTTCCACGTTTCTCAACTCAGGCGTTGCTTCTCGGATCCTATCCGTGAAGTGGACCACGAAACGCTTGATCTCCAAGATGATCTTACATATCGAGAGTACCCCATTCGTATCCTCGATCAAGCCGAACGTACCACGCGACGTCATAATATCAAGTTTCTCAAGGTTCAATGGTCGCACCATTCCGAAGATGAAGCAACTTGGGAAAGGGAGGATCGTCTTCGACTCGAGTATCCCGCCTTCTTCCCGGAGGAACCCAAATCTCGGGACGAGATTCTTTTGAGTGGGGGTGAGTTGTCACACCCTAGCTAGTCATGCATTAGAGTGTTGCATCATGTTTACTCTTCATCAGAAACTTGAAATGGGGATCTGTGAAACCCTCAGAATCATTATGAAAATGACCCAAACAAAAATTTCTCCAAAAGGGTCCAAGAAAATGCTCATGTTGCTCTCTGAAAATATTGGACAGAGATAAAAATCAAACCAATATTTTTAGTGGATCATGGACATTTATTTTGGGCATTTGGAATTAATGCATAAATATTTGCATTGGAAATATATTAATTATATATATTAATATATGCCCAAATATTATGCCAATTATAAAAGAGCTCTGGAATAATATAAATAGCTCCTGCAAAAATTGGCATAAGTTAAATAAATGATTTAATATATTATTTAAATCAAAACAAATGTCAGAAATTAAAAAAACAGAAAAATATATAACAGGAGGAGCTTACCTGGGCTCCTCCACTGTGCGGCCCAGCCAGCTGGCCGGCCCAGCCAGCAGCGGCCCAGCCCACCACTGCAGCTCTCCGTCGTCTTCCTCCCCTCGCCCCGAAGCTGCTGCGTGCTCGCGCGCGCACGGCCGCGCGGCCACCTCCTGCTTGCCGACGCGCTCCTGGCCGCGTGGACGACTCCCGCAGGCCGTCCCGATCCCCCCTGCTCTCTCTCACTCTCCCCCGGCTCTCCCCTCCTCTCCCTCGCTCTCTCTCTCACACGGCCGAACACCACCGTCGCCGCCGTTCGCCATAGCAGCCATCTCCGACCACCCCTCGCTCCCCCGACTAGCTCAGGAGCTCCGCCTCGACTCCCTCTTCCTCCCCACCGCTCCACAGCTCCCCGGAAGCCCTGCATCGCCGCCACGTCGCCGTTCCCCTCTTCGGGCTCCGACCACCATCGCCGTCGAATTCGCCGTCTCCAGCGCGTCCCCGAGCCCGCTTCGACGCCCACTGCAACCGCGGTGAGCTACGCCACCGTTTCCCCCTCTCCTTCCCCTCGTTCCCTCACCGTAGCCACCTCCCCACCACGGCCGAACCTCCGCCGTCGCCGAGCTCGCCGTCGACGCAGCTCCGGTGACCATTTGGTCACCCCGGCGAGTCCAACGAGTTCGCAAGACCCCGTAGAGCATCCCTAGCGCCTCGCTTTGCTCGACTTCGAGCTCCAGCACCGTTCCCGTGCACGACGGAACCCCGGCGGCCGCAGCCGAGCTCGCCGCCGTCGACTCCGGCCACCCCGACCCCAACGGGCCCCGCCAAGAGCTGCGGGTTGGCCTCAGCTCCACTCCGGTGGTCTCCGCGGCCCCTCTGGTGGCCGAAATGACCAAAACCACTTCCGCCGCCGCGTCGGGCTCGCCGGCGACTAAACGCCGGCAGCCGACTTTGACTTTGACCACGGGTGGGCCCTGGTTGACTCCCCTGAGTCAATGACAGGTGGGGCCCAGCCCTGTTAATTAAACAGGATTAGTTTTAATTAAGTTTTAATTAAAATAATCACCCTGACATGCGGGACCCACTGTCAGGTTTGACCTGGACCAGTTCCGTTGACCTGCTGACGTCACACTGACGTCAGGCTGACGCAGTAATTGATTTTCTGGATTTAATTTAAATCAGGAAATTCCAGAATATTATTTAAACTTCAAAAATTCATAACTTTTATTCTGTAACTCCAAATTGGACAAATTATATATGAAAAATGATCAGAAAAATCCAATCTATCCATCTGTACTATTTTCATGCATGATCAAACAAGTTAAATTGATGTTTTAAGCAGAACAAGGAAAAGCACTTTAAAAGGCCATATTTGAATTTGAAATTTGAATCCTTGATTCAAATTTATTCAAACCCTTCTGGTTTTAGTTGCATTATCCCAATACACTCATATTGCCATGTTTCATGCATGCATCATATTGTTGCACATTGTTTGGTGATGTTTGTGTATCGGTGCTCTCTGCGACAGGTTCTGTCTCCGAGGAGTACCGTGATTACCCTAACGAAGAACCGTATCAGTGCATCGAACCATCAGGCAAGCAACCAACCATTTGATCATATCGATACAATCCCATGTTCTCGCTCCTGCTCTCTTTTACTGCATTAAGACAACGCGATTCAAACTGCTGTGTGCTACGGTAGTTGAACCCATTTCCTCTGCATGACCTGTCATTGCCACAGTAACTAGATGAAACCCACTAGCATGTGTAGGAGTTGCTTGAGCCATATGTATGTGTTGTTCCTACCTTGCTATGCCTGCTATGCTTAGGGTCGTGTCAGGTCTGGTTCATCTGGGTGATGGGCTAGAGTGAAATGATTATGTCGGTAATGAGAATGGTGTGGTGAACACGATTTGGTAAAGGTATCGATGAGAGGCCATGTAGGAGTACATGGTGGGTTGTTTCATTGAAGCCGACCTTAAGCACTGAGATCTGTATGCGTGATTTAAGATACAGCTACTACCATGCATTGGGCCCTGAAATATGACCCCGCTCGACTTCTTATTCACCCTAGCTCTCTGTCCAGGAGTTGCAAGTAGTTTCTGGTGTTTGTAGCCTACTGGAGGCCGTGGACAGCGCTGACCGTAGGGGTGGGCTGTGATGCGGTAGGTACGTGGCCGGGTGTACCGAATACCCGTTAGGTATCTCGGGAACCCTGTTCACATCGTTCGGGGCCGTATGGGAAACCTCGGCCGGACTCCCTGCGGATGGAACCTGAATAGGCGATAAACCTGGACTAGAGGCTTAAGTGTTTAGGTAGGTCGTGGTCTACACCCACGTCGGCTTTCGCTTGAAGTCTGCCGAGCACATATCGCGTGTAGACGCTAAGTGGTGGAAACATGTATGAAGAAGTACACCCCTACAGGGTTATCATAATCTATTCGAATAGCCGCGTCCGCGGTAAAGGACTACTTGGTTGCCTATACAGTTCATAGACAAGTAAATGGAAACTGTTAAAAGCCTCAAGATAAGTGTGAGTGCCGAGGATGGCTCTTCCGTAGGAAGACGGAGGTGGATCCTCGGTAGTGTATTGAAGTGGTGAGTAGTGGACTCGTGTGCGCAAAACCATTTCAAGTTGGAGTATCGTAGGATAGCCTAGCCAAGAGTCAGAGCTGGCTTGCTGCAATAACTCCACCAACCCTTCTTGATACTATGCATGTATGTAGGATCTGATGTAAGTCTTGCTGAGTACCTTTGTACTCATGTTGCTATAATCTACATTTTTACAGAAGACGCTGCAACCCCTTCTGATGGGTTCCATGTAGACGTTGACATCAACGAGTAGGCTAAAGACCCAGGTGGTGACCCTG
Organism: Triticum dicoccoides; assembly: GCF_002162155.2. Lineage (NCBI taxonomy): Eukaryota > Viridiplantae > Streptophyta > Magnoliopsida > Poales > Poaceae > Triticum > Triticum dicoccoides. The sequence goes on along the minus strand of NC_041385.1, from coordinate 326,302,030 downwards.
AGCTTGTGAAGGACCACGTAGTATAGCTAGGCTTTCCAAGCCTCTTTTATTTTACTAGTTGTCTGTACTCAGACAAGTTATTTCCGCTGCTGGTTTGTATGACTGTATGACTTGTATGTGGGGTCGTGAGACCCGTACCTTTGTGTATGTTATGTATGGCTCACTGAGCCTTAAATAAAGTACTTGTGTCATAGAGTCATGTTGTGATGCTTCGTTGTATTGCACATATCGAGCATATTGTGTGTATGATTGAAATGCTTGGTATGTGTGGGATCTGACTATCTAGTTGTTCATCTTTAGTAGCCTCTCTTACCGGGAAATGTCTCCTAGTGTTACCGCTGAGCCACGGTAGCTTGCTACTGCTCTGGAACACTTAGGCTGGCCGGCATGTGTCCTTCTTCGTTCCTGTGTCTGTCCCTTCGGGGAAATGTCACGCTTTGAGTACCGGAGTCCTGTTAGCCCGCTACAGCCCGGTTTACCGGAGTCCTGCTAGCCCAGTGCTACAGCCCGGACCCACTTGCTGATGACCGACACGTTCGAAGCTGGGTCATGGATGCCTGTCCCTGTAAGTCTGTGCCACTTTGGGTTTACGACTAGTCATGTCAGCCCGGGCTCTTTATCATATGGATGCTAGCGACACTATCATATACGTGAGCCAAAAGGCGCAAACGGTCCCGGGAAAAGGTAAGACGACACCCGTGGGGATACCGTGCGTGAGGCCGCAAAGTGATATGAGGTGTTACCTGCTAGATCGATGTGACATCGAGTCGGGGTCCTGACATTTGCCTACCTAAGCATTTTTCCCTTGGGTTCTGCAGACTCAAGGGTCATCTTTATTTTACCTCCCCGGGCCAGTGCTCGTCGTGAGTGTTGGTCCAACCTGTTAGACGCCGGTGGTCACCAGGGGCAACTCTGGGCTGGCCTACCAGAAGTTTCGATAATCCGGTGTGCCCTGAGAATGAGATATGTGCAGCTCCTATCACGATTTGTCAGCACATTCGGGCGGCTTTGCTGGTCTTGTTTTACCATTGTCGAAATGTCTTGTAAACCGGGATTCCAAGACTGACCGGGTCTTCCCGGGAGAAGGAATATCCTTCGTTGACCGTGAGAGCTTGTGATGGGCTAAGTTGGGACACCCCTGCAGGGTATAAACTTTCGAGAGCCCTGCCCGCGGTTATGTGGTAGATGGGAATATGTTAATATCCGGTTGTAGAGAACTTGACACTTGACTTAAATAAAACGCATCAACCACGTGTGTAGCCGTGATGGTCTCTTTTCGGCGGAGTCCGGGAAGTGAACACGGTCTTTGTGTTATGATTGTGCGTAAGTAGTTTCAGGATCACTTCTTGATCACTTCTAGCTTCTCGAACGTTCCGTTGCTTCTCTTCTCGCTCTCATTTGCGTATGTTAGCCACCATATTTGCTTAGTGCTTGCTGCAACTCCACCTCATTATCACTTCCTACCCATAAGCTTAAATAGTCTTGATCTCGCGAGTTTTGAGATTGCTGAGTCCTCGTGACTCACCAGATACTACCAAACAGTTGTAGGTGCCGATGATACCAGTGCAGGTGATGTAACCAAACTCAGATAAGAGCTCAATGAAGATCTTGGTCGTTGCTATGTTTCGTTTCATGTTGATCAGTAGTGGAGCCTAGTTGGGACGATCGGGGATCTAGTAGTTGGGTTATCTTCTTTTCTTTTCACTTCGTCCGTAGTCGGACTATGTGTGTACTCTGAATGATGTATGATTTATTTGAGTACTTGTGTGAAGTGGCGATTGTAAGCCAACTCTTTATCCCAGTCTTGTTCATTACATGGGATTATGTGAAGATGACCCTTCTTGCGACAAAACCACATTGCGGTTATGCCTCTAAGTCGTGCTTTGACACGTGGGAGATATAGACACATCATGGGCATTACACAACAGGCACAACCGTAGTGATGGCGCATGGTCTCGGGCGAACTGCCGCTATCCGGCCACCCCTATCACGGGAGCGACCGTTGTGCATGCGCCTTCCCCTGGGTGAGTCGACCAAGCCGCTGCGCCCAACGGAACCACTGGCACTCAAGCGCCTTCGTCGTGTCACCATGCCATCTAGGTGGCCGCTCTGCAACAGCGAGGGTGCAATGTTGCCGCTACTGGCACCATCAGAAGCCGAGCGATGCTGCGATCCGTGTTGTCGTCGCCCGTGCCGATCACGGCTACGGAGCCCATGGCGCGGGCTCAGCTGCTACTCAGGTTCCTGGCCGCAACTGAGCAGATGGACGAGTGGCATGCCACCATCCATAGCCTGCTCGGTTTTGCCAAGGCTGGGGGCTCAGGGCAAGCCGGCCCGCTGTGACGCCCCCGATTCAATCGTACACTAATCATACACGCAAACGTGTACAATCAAGATCATGGACTCATGGGAAGATATCACAACACAACTCTACAAATAAAATAAGTCATACAAGCATCATAATACAAGCTAGGGGCCTCGAGGGCTTGAATACAAGTGCTCGATCATAGACGAGTCAGCGGAAACAACAATATCTGAGTACAAACATAAGTAAACAAGTTGCCATAAGATGGCTACCACAAACTGGGATACAGATCGAAAGAGGCGCAGGCCTCCTACCTGGGATCCTCCTAAACTACTCCTGGTCGTCGTCAGCGGCCTGCACGTAGTAGTAGGCACCTCCAGTGTAGTAGGAATCATCATCGACGGTGGCGTCTGGCTCCAGGGCTCCAGCATCTGGTTGCGACAACTAGGTATAAGGGAAAGGGGAAAAGAGGGAGAAAAGCAACCGTGAGTACTCATCCAAAGTACTCGCAAGCAAGGAGCTACACTACATATGCATGGGTATATGTGTAAAGGGCCATATCGGTGGACTGAACTGCAGAATGCCAGAATAAGAGGGTGATAGCTAATCCTGTCGAAGACTACGCTTCTGGCCACCTCCATCTTGCAGCATGTGGAAGAGAGTAGATTGAAGTCCTCCAAGTAGCATCGCATAGCATAATCCTACCCGGCGATCCTCCCCTCGTCGCCCTGTGGAAAAGCAATCACCGGGTTGTCTGTGGAACTTGTCAAGGTGTGTTTTATTAAGTATCCGGTTCTAGTTGTCATAAGGTCAAGGTATAACTCCGGGTCGTCCTTTTATCGAGGGACACGGCTATTCGAATGATATACTTCCCTGCAGGGGTGCACCACATAACCCAACACGCTCAGTCCCATTTGGCCGGACACACTTTCCTGGGTCATGCCTGGCGTCGGAAGATCAACATGTCGCAGCCCCACCTAGGCACAACAGAGAGGTCAGCACATCGGTCTAAATCCTATGCGCGCAGGGGTCTGGGCCCATCGCCCATTGCACACTTGCATGTTGTGTACGCAGCCGGTGAGCAGACCTAGCAACCTCCATTACAAAGGAAGTTGCGTTAACGCAGTCCAACCCGGCGTGCGCCGCTCAGTCACTGATGTCACGAAGGCTTCCGCTGATACCATGACGTCGAGTGCCCATATCTTTCCCGCGTAGTTGGTTAGTGCATATAGGCCAGTGGCCAGACTCAGATCAAATACCAAGATCTCGTTAAGCGTGTTATTATGATGCAACCACGAACGCTAACCAGGGCCAGGCCCACCTCTCACCTAGTTGGTGTCAACCTGCCCTGTCGCTCCGCCACAAAGTAATAGTCGGGGGCCGTCAGGAACCCAGGCCCACCTCTACCGGGATGGAGCCACCTGTCCTTCCAGCCTCCACATCAGAATCACGTGCGGGGACTCAACGAGCTGACCCGACTTTAGTCACCACCTGAATAGTATGTATGTATAGTATATACTCGTGATCACCTCCTGAGTGATCACGGCCCAATAGTATAGCATGGCAGACTGACAAGAATGTAGGGCCACTAATGGTAAACTAGCATCCTATACTAAGCATTTAGGATTGTGGGTAAGGTATCAACAACTGTAGCAACAATGATATGCTATGGAGCAAAATAGGATCAATCGAAATAGTAACATGCTACACTACTCTAATGCAAGCAGTAGAGTGAAGAATAGGTGATATCTGGTGATCAAGGGGGGGCTTGCCTAGTTGCTCTGGCAAGAAGAAGGGGTCGTCAACTCCGTAGTCGAACTGGGGGTCGCCGGCAGTCTCGAGGTCTACCGGAAAGAAGTAACGGAGGGGGAACACAATAAATAACAGAGAAATCAAAGCATCACAAAGCGTAACAAGACATTCCGCGGTGTTCGGTGTGCCCTAACGCAGTAGTAGGTGATACCGGCGAAAGGGGGAAACATCCGGGAAAGTATCCCCGGTGTTTCATGTTTTCGGACAGATGAAACGGAGGTGAAATGTTGCAGGTTCGCTATGCTAGGGACGCGTGGCAGACGAACGGGTTGCGTGTTCGGGTTCGTCTCGTCGTTCTGAGCAACTTTCATATACAAAGTATTTTCATCTGAGTTATGAATTATTTAATATTAATTTTCAAAGGTTTAATCAATTTCTGACATTACTATATTTAATTAAATTCAAAATATTAAATAGCTACTTGGTTAAGTGCACCCAGTATTACACCCAGTCAGAGACTGATTGGTGGGTCCAGCCAACTGTTGACTCAGCGGTCAAAGTGGACCAGGTAAGCAGTGAACAGTGCAGGTGGGGGCCATCTGTCATTGGCTAGGTGATACACAGCCAGCACTTTGACTGGTCAAGCTGGCAATATTAAAAGAGTTTATTTAAACTAATTAACTTAATTAGTCAGGGTGGGGCCTACTAGTTAGTGGGACAAATTGCTAACATATTTTATTAGAGTTAAACCTAATCATTGCAGTTGCATGGCCCGTCAGTGGCTATCAGGATTAGTTTGACTAGTCTGTTAATTATGCCCATGATTAATTAGGTGCGGGTCCCGTTAGTTAGGGACACAGGGCGCCATTAGGAGCTGAGTTAATGGTGCCACACCAGCGCATTAGCGTTTAGCCGCCGGGAGCCACAGTACACGACGGAGGCCCACCGGAGTTGCGTTATGGCGACCATTTGGTCACCCACGAGCATCAGTAGGACAAGCATGTTGGCGCGCATCGAGTAGGGATAGTGGTTGGTGCTGGAGGTGTCGGTATGGACGCGGCGACGAGGTCTAGCGGCAGCCGAACAAGAGCTCGACGGATCCGGTGAAAGAAGAGGAGAATGAGGTAGGAAAAGGGTCAGGCGACATCTGTACAACCCCTAGAGCTCGCACACACCAACGGAACACAACGGGGAGCACGGCAGCGATGCATTCATCGGCCATGGTGGACGACAACTTTGGGGCTCACAGGGGATGAGGCCACTGTGGTTGATACACGCGGGAGAGAGGGGAAGCAGGTGGGAGCTCACATTGATGCTCGTGGGGGACTCGGTGGAGCCGGAGCGGTTCAGGGCGATGCAGATCGCCGGTCAGCCATAGCGGATCCAGTCGGTGAGAAACGAAGAAGGCGACGACGGTGCAGCGTCCCGGCTAGGTCCGGTGGTTGCGGTTGATGAAGATGATCCCCGGAGAGCTCTTGGACGTGGAAAGGCGGCGATGGGCGGTTGCCAGCGAGCCAGCACGGCAACATGGGCGGGGAGCGCGGCCATAGGGGACAGAGGGCGCCGGCGACGTGGCCCGAGGCGAGGGCCCGTGCGGGGGACTGCGGGGGTTCTCGCTCCTCTCTGTGTCTCCTCCTGGCAGCGCGAGGAGGGAGGATGGGATCGAACAGGAGGAGTGGGGTAGTGCGGTCGGGCTAGGGTTTCGGGGGTTATGGGGGCGCCGGCTGGGCCGGCCTGGCTTGCCCAGTGGCTAGCTGGGCCA
>NC_041385.1:326276866-326295943 GCF_002162155.2 Triticum dicoccoides | reverse complement strand
TTTGTTCTGTTTTCTTTTCTTTTTTATTCTATTACTTTTCTGTTTTCTTTTATTTTAGTTTTATAAAATCTAAAAGCGACAACTAATTTGGTGTTATTAAATAGGTCACGACCCCAAATATTTTGGCACTTTAAATAAAGCATTTTGCATTTGCTTGTTATTTTAAAAGCATTTTAGATAATTGTTTTATCGCTATTTTAGTTTATTTATTGCATTTAAGTATTTTATTAAAAGATGATTTCTTCACCAACATTTATTATGGATTATTTGACACATTAGGAACAATTTAGTTTTGACTTTTGAAAACTTTAATTGTTTTGACTTTAATTCAAATTTGAATTTGTATTGGTTCTGAACTAATGCGAGATTATCAACAATGATCGAGGTGACGCGGCATCATTACCAGAGGGTTACTGTATCTTGATTACCCGGTCATCACAATTCTCCTCCACTACAAGAAATCTCGTCCCGAGATTTAAGAGGGGGACTAAGGGGAAAGTTCTGGTTACGAAATTCTAACGAGTCTTCTCGGACTTGGTTGATCTTCTCAAAGAGGTCGATCCATAACGTTGATGTCTTCATAGCTCGGCTTCAGGTCATCATGATGAAGTCGTCCTTTTCTTCGGGAACTCCAACGTACTTACGAATAGGTAAGGGGCAGCTCCGCTACGACAGAATTCTTATGAGGGAAACATTCTGGGGTTAACCCATGAATGAGCATAAGATTATCTATCGATTTCAACAAATAAAATAAATCAAGAGTAAGGTACGAAGGTACAATGGGAGGGTCCAAGCGGATAGATAGCTGCTCAAAGTCTGAACCAGAGCGAGAAAGGGATTCAGACCAGCGAGAGTAAGTATTGTGTCTTATGCGAGAATAGAGCACTAGGAAGGTCGCTCGTGAATTACCTACGAAACCAAGAGGAACGGATAACTTTGTCAACAAGGTGTACAGGAGAGTGAGGTTTCGATCCTGTGGAACTATGGGTTATGGGCCCACCATGTGGTTAAATGTAGGAAGGTTAGTGACATCTTGCACGATCATGTAAGCAAGGCATGTCAGAGGATAGTTTGTCAGTCATGTCGGCAACAACATAGGTACCAAGGGCGGGGGACGAAGAGAACCATTTTCCTGCTTGTTGAACAAGGTGGACCAGTAGGTAAAGTTCTCGTCCATCGGTGGTTACCGGAATGTCATCAACAATAGTAACAGGTTCTTACTGATAGAGTTGTACACCGAGGTGCTTACAAAATCAGTGACTTATTACTGCTTAGATCATATAAACCTCAAGAAGGTTAAACAAAACAATGGAAAGGAAAATGTGATATCAGATTAAACAGAACAATGGAAATGAACAATGTGTTTAAACACATAATTCAGGGGTATATCCTTCCCAAGGACAAGCAGGGCATGATATCCATGACAAGATATAATTGTAGAGAACCCTTTAGGAAAGGGGAGAGAAATTTCATGACATTACCCATACAGCGGTGTTTGGATAATTGAGCAAGAAACATTTAGCATTAGGCTTCAAATGTTCTTGTTAAAAATCAGAGTACCATAGACATGCTTCGAGATAGCATTGACATGGTCATCAGGTGAAGATAAGACTTTGGAAACACAAAGGAACCATCAGGAGCAACTTATAAATAAGTCTTATGATGTCCTCATGGAAGAATGGATAACCTTGCTAAAAAGGAAAGCTATAACAATAGGGCCTTCGGCCAGGTGTGCTAGGCATGAGATCACCTTACCAGGTCATAAAAGACCAGTGTTATAACTCTTGGAATTATGTTCCAACCATCATATCCGACAGAGATTTAGATCTGATTGGTGTCAGGATAACTCAGACTCAAGATCCTGAGATAAAAAGGTACGACACGAATTAACGAGAAGACATCATAAGATTCTCGGGAAATGAACTATGGAAGCGAGTTTCGAAACATGAGTTCATCAGTAAACCAAGGAGAGGATGATGAGGTGGCTGATGGACTCAGCGACAAATCATCGAGATTTCCAAAGGATGGATTTCCACAATTATATGAACAAGGAGATAACATTTGCCATATCAAAAGGTATAATGATGCATGCTCAAGGAAAACCTACACAATTAAACATTGGTTGAAAGATGCACCCATAATATGGGCTTAGGTAGCATGATCAATGTTTAGAATGGTGATTCAACTATCGAAAGACTTAGAATGAAACTATCGCCCATTCACTTCAAAGCAATAGGGTTGCTAGAAGTTTTGAATTCACGCGTCATATCTCAATTGTCGGTATTCCGGTTAAAAACAACACGGGGACCAAGGAATGAACAGAGATGGCGAGAAGTGTTATTATATCAAGAATTATTAAGAGGTGGTGAAATTCTCACCACATTCTTGACAAAAAGAGATGGTAATACTCCAAGGTAAAACCAGAACATGAGCTAGATAGCGAGGAGCTCAAGGTATAACACAAAACACGAACAAGTTTGTGTTGAACGAAAGGCAATAAAGTGGTCGATGACAACACAATTCATCGAGGGCAAGGATGGTATTTCTCATCATGAATTTGATTGGTATCCTGGAAGGAGTTAAAATGTTGATGATGATCATGACAAAGTTTGTCGAGAGTCTCCATGAAGATGCAATCGCTCAGTGATGACATCAAGCCAAGGGAATGGTGAAGAAAAAGGCTATTATAACTATAGATAAGATGCCATCTCAGAATTTAGAGTTGTCTCTCAAGACAAACAATATGATGGTGAAAGCTCGATGTAAGCTTAGAGCACTGTCGGGATTGTGTCCCGAGGATGAAGGACATAGGTAGAATGGTCAAGCAGTCAGCCTGACGATGATGTTGTAGTCAATCAGCTGGGAATGACACGATCGAGTACAAACTCGTAAGCAATGAAGATTACTAAGAGTTGTAGAGCCGTAGTACAGGTTCAGTTATCGGTGTCTTTGAGTGTTTAATAACTAAGAGCCCATGAAAAATTGTAATCAGTGAGAATGTAGCACTTGATGAAGAACTCTCAAGAAGTTATGCAGTTCCATGATAATCTCGAGATACCAGGGGGGTAATACTCGAAGACGGATCAAAGTAGAGGTTGGACTGGGGTATTGATCAGCAGAAGACAAATGTTTAAACTTGCCCGAGAAATGGGAACAAAGAACAATATGGTCGAAACCATAACTACAAGGGGTCCAATTTAATGACACCGAAAGAATTACTCGAATGAGTAAATATTAGGCAAGAAGCTTCCATGATAAGTTCCACATCGGGTCCATGGGCATGAACACAGAGTTCAAGGTCGACTCCCACTTCTCCAATGCATACCCTTTCATTCACTTCTCGCTTTCGATGAAGTTGTAGTGTTGAAATATTATCTGGCAAAACACCAGAAGAGTATGACTCGTGAAAACTCTCAGGTGCATATGGTTAGGGAAGGCATAGGTTCAACCCATAGGGGAATCTTAGGGACATATACCACAAACATCAGGAGTAATTATCACCAGCTCGAAAGTAGAGCATGGTTGACAAAGCAGAGGATACAATTTACAAAAGGCATTATATACCCGCGGAAAGGCTCACAAGGTTATTGAATATGAAGGACGATGTCAGATGAAATCCAATAATGGATCGGGCGACCCACAACGGAGCTAATGTGAGTATCGGTACTCCAGAAAGAATGCACGGGCGTCATATTATAGAACATCGGAATAATTCGATGCTTAGATAACAAAGGAATTATGATTTCCAAAACAAAGGATCAGAAGCAGACGCTCTGATCAAAGATGGATAAGTTGGATAGACCAGAGGCACAATTGACGACAAATAGTTTGGTCGAGAACCAGCTCATGTTCAAAATGATGTCTGAGCCAGAAAGATAATTTAGAAGGGTTGATAGATGATTGTGTGAATTCGCACACATGTTGAATCAATAGGATCAAAATGACGGTGTCAAATGATACTAGTGAACATTGCTAGTGATATGGGAGCATCCATAATGTAAGCATACAAGTATTTGCAGAGCAATAGTTTGAAGAGCATGCTCAGAAGGTCGGATAGTATTTCAGAGTATCTTATGAAGCATACGAACAACTGGGGATGAACAGATACTCAATAAGTGCGAGGAATTTCAATAGGGATATTCATGTGGTAAAGAACTGCAAGGCAGTAAGCTTAAAGGATTTTCGGAACAACAGAGAGCAATTTAGGGCATCTTGTAATAACAAGAGCAACTGAGGATGAAGGTATGAATGACAATTGTAGGTAGTTATCCATAAGGATATTTCGGTGGTAGGGAATTGCAAAAGCAACGGGCACAAGGTCTCAAAAGAGTATCAGAGAGTAACTTCGAAATCTTCGGGTGCAGCCGGCAATCATCTGGACTGAAGGGGCTCTCCGGGAGAAAGTGTTTTCGAGAACCTAAAGTTAGATTTTAAAAAATCATTTAAGCCGAATAGAAGAGATGTCAGAGTCCCAGAGTATAAGTCGAGGAATAAAAGATCCTACTACCACCCAATGGCGACGTGTGCCCATAAGACACAGCCATGTTAGTAAAAGTTTTGCAATGTCTAGACTCGACTTCGGCCAAGGAGTTGGAAAGGGGGATTCCTACAGGCAGCCGGCTCTGATACCAACTTGTGACTCCCCTGATTCAATCATACACTAATCATACACGCAAACGTGTACGATCAAGATCAAGGACTCACGGGAAGATATCACAACACAACTCTACAAATAAAATAAGTCATACAGGCATCATAATATAAGCCAGGGGCCTCAAGGGCTCAAATACAAGTGCTCGATCATAGACGAGTCAGCGGAAACAACAATATTTGAGTACAGACATAAGTTAAACAAGTTGCCATAAGATGGCTAGCACAAACTGGGATACAGATCGAAAGAGGCGCAGGCCTCCTGCCTGGGATCCTCCTAAACTACTCCTGGTCGTCGTCAGCGGCCTGCACGTAGTAGTAGGAATCATCATCGACGGTGGCGTCTGGCTCCAGGGCTCCAGCATCTGGTTGCGACAACCAGGTAGAAGGGAAAGGGGAAAAGAGGGAGAAAAGCAACCATGAGTACTCATCCAAAGTACTCGCAAGCAAGGAGCTACACTACATATGCATGGGTATATGTGTAAAGGGCCATATCGGTGGACTAAACTTCAGAATGCCAGAATAAGAGGGGGATAGCTAATCCTATCGAAGACTACGCTTCTGGCCACCTCCATCTTGCAGCATGTAGAAGAGAGTAGATGGAAGTCTTCCAAGTAGCATCGCATAGCATAATCCTACCCGGCGATCCTCCCCTCGTCGCCCTGTGGAAAAGCGATCACCGGGTTGTCTGTGGAACTTGTCTGGGTGTGTTTTATTAAGTATCCGGTTCTAGTTGTCATAAGGTCAAGGTACAACTCCGGGTCGTCCTTTTACCGAGGGACACGGCTATTCGAATAGATAAACTTCCCTGCAGGGGTGCACCACATAACCCAACATGCTCGATCCCATTTGGCCGGACACACTTTCCTGGGTCATGCCCGGCGTCGGAAGATCAACACGTCGCAGCCCCACCTAGGAACAACAGAGAGGTCAGCACGCCGGTCTAAATCCTCTGCGCCCAGGGGTCTGGGCCCATCGCCCATTGCACACCTGCATGTTGCGTACGCAGCTGGTGAGCAGAACTAGCAACCTTCATTACAAAGGAAGTTGCGTTAATGCAGTCCAACCCGGCGCGCGCCGCTCAGTCGCTGACGTCACGAAGGCTTCGGCTGATACCATGATGTCGAGTGCCCATATCTTTCCCGCGTAGTTGGTTAGTGCGTATAGGCCAGTGGACAAACTCAGATCAAATACCAAGATCTCGTTAAGCGTGTTATTATGATGCAACCGTGAACGCCGACCAGGGTCAGGCCCACCTCTCGCCTAGGTGGTGTCAACCTGCCTTGTCGCTCCGCCACAAAGTAATAGTCGGGGGCCGTCGGGAACCCAGGCCCACCTCTACTGGGATGGAGCCACCTGTCCTTCCAGCCCCCACATCAGAATCACGTGCGGGTACTCAATGAGCTGACCCAACTTTAGTCACCACCTGAATAGTATGTATGTATAGTATATACCCGTGATCACCTCCCGAGTGATCACGGCCCAATAGTATAGCATGGCAGACTGACAAGAATGTAGGGACACTAATGGTAAACTAGCATCCTATACTAAGCATTTAGGATTGTGGGTAAGGTATCAACAACTATAGCAACAATGATAGGCTATGCAACAAAGTAGGATCAATCGAAATAGTAACATGCTACACTACTCTAATGCAAGCAGTAGAGTGAAGAATAGGCGATATCTGGTGATCAAGGGAGGGGGGCTTGCCTGGTTGCTCTGGCAAGAAGAAGGGGTCATCAACTCCGTAGTCGAAATGGGGGTCGCCGGCAGTCTCGGGGTCTACCGGAAAGAAGTAACGGAGGGGAACACAATAAATAACAGAGCAATCAAAGCATCACAAAGCGTAACAAGACAATACGGGGTGTTCGGTGTGCCCTAGCGCAGTAGTAGGTGATACCGGTGAAAGGGGGAAACATCCGGGAAAGTATCCCCAGTGTTTCACGTTTTCGGACAGATGAACCGGAGGTGTAATGTTGGAGGTTCGCTATGCTAGGGACACGTGGCGGACGAACGGGTTGCGTGTTCGGGTTCGTCTTGTCGTTTTGAGCAACTTTCATGTACAAAGTATTTTCATCTAAGTTACGAATTATTTAATATTAATTTTCAAAGGTTTAATCAATTTCTGACATTAGTATATTTAATTAAATTCAAAATATTAAATAGCTACTTGGTTAAGTGCACCCAGTATTACACCCAGTCAGAGACTGATTGGTGGGTCCAGCCAACTGTTGACTCAGCAGTCAAAGTGGACCAGGTCAGCAGTGAACAGTGCAGGTGGGGGCCATCTGTCATTGGCTAGGTGATACACAGTCAGCACTTTGACTGGTGAAGCAGGCAATATTAAGAGAGTTTATTTAAACTAATTAACTTAATTAGTCAGGGTGGGGCCTACTGGTTAGTGGGACAAATTGCTAACAGATTTTATTAGAGTTAAACCTAATCATTGCAGTTGCATGGCCCGTTAGTGGCTATCAGGATTAGTTTAACTAGTCTGTTAATTATGCCCATGATTGATTAGGTGCGGGTCCCGTTAGTTAGGGACACAGGGTGCCATTAGGAGCTGAGTTAATGGTGCCACGCCAGCGCATCGGCGTTTAGCCACCGGCAGCTACAGTACACGACGGAGGCCCACCGGAGTTGCGTTATGGCGACCATTTGGTCACCCACGAGCATCAGTAGGACAAGCGTGTTGGCGCGCATCGAGTAGGGCTAGTGGTTGGTGCTGGAGGTGTCGGGATGGACGCGGCGACGAGGTCTAGCGGCAGCCGAACAAGAGCTCGACGGATCCGATGAAACAAGAGGAGAATGAGGTAGGAAAAGGGTCAGGCGACATCTGTACAACCCCTAGAGCTCGCGCACACCAACGGAACGCAACGGGGAGCACGGCAGTGATGCATTCACCGGCCATGGCGGATGACAGCTTTGGGGCTCGCAGGGGACGAGGCCACTGTGGTTGATTCACGCGGGAGAGAGGGGAAGCAGGTGGGAGCTCACATTGAAGCTCGTGGGGGACTCGGTGGAGCCGGAGCGGTTCAGGGCGATGCAGATCGCCGGTCAGCCATGGCGGATCCAGTCGGTGAGAAACAAAGAAGGCGACGACGGTGCAGCGTCCCGGCTAGGTTCGGTGGTTGCGGTTGATGAAGATGATCCCCGGAGAGCTCTTGGACGTGGAGAAGCGGCGATGGGCGGTTGCCAGCGAGCCAGCATGGCAACACGGGCGGGGAGCACGGCCATAGGGTACAAAGGGCGCCGGTGACGTGGCCCGAGGCGAGGGCGCGTGCGAGGGACTGTGGGGGTTCTCGCTCCTCTCTGTGTATCCTCCTGGCGGCGCGAGGAGGGACGATGGGATCGAACAGGAGGAGTGGGGTAGTGCGGTCTGGCTAGGGTTTCGGGGGTTATGGGGGCGCCGGCTGGGCCGGCCTGGCTTGCCCAATGGCCAGCTAGGCCAAGGCCTAGCGTGGGGTGGGTCCTTTCCCTTTTTTTATTCTGTTTTCTTTTTTTTTTATTCTATTACTTTTCTGTTTTCTTTTATTTTAGTTTTATAAAATCTAAAAACGACAACTAATTTAGTGTTATTAAATAGGTCACAACCCCAAATATTTTGGCACTTTAAATAAAGCATTTTGCATTTGCTTATTATTTTAAAAGCATTTTAGATAACTGTTTTATCGCTATTTTAGTTTATTTATTGCACTTAAGTATTTTATTAAAAGATGATTTCTTCACCAACATTTATTATGGATTATTTGACACATTAGGAACAATTTAGTTTTGACTTTTGAAAACTTTAATTGTTTTGACTTTAGTTCAAATTTGAATTTGTATCGGTTCTGAACTAATGCGAGATTATCAACAATGATCGAGGTGACGTGGCATCATTACCAGAGGGTTACTGTAGCTTGATTACCCAGTCGTCACACCCGCCATGGCCTCCCGAAGCCACAGCAACGGCTTGTGCTGTTGGTTATACAGAAGGGGCCAGTCCGATAGTGCAGTCCCTGCCACGGCAACCAGCTCGAGCTCGACAACATCAAGAACCCGATGACGTCTCAATGGCCACTTCTGACCCTCGAGCGCATCCAGATCGAGGGCAAGCCCTGGAGGACAGAGCGAGAGAAGGCGCGCGCCTTGCCATTGAGCAACTCCACGATGACCACCGCCAGACCGATGGGTGCAACGGCCCGGACGTCGACGAGCCTGGGCCCGATATTGGTGGGTACCTACCTTTCGAGGTTGTATGCCCCGCCGTTACTCGTGAGCTGCGGCAAGTCCGTTGGCCATCTGTCCGCATGTTCAAGCCAGAGATACCTGACAAATATGATGGGAGACTCAAACTGGCAGAGTTCCTAAGCATCTACGGCATTGCCATCCAAGCTGCCAGGGGAAGAGATGAGAAGGTATTCGCCAACTACTTTTCTTTGGCTCTCAAATCCAATGTGAGGTCTTGGTTGATGCATCTACCGAAGAACTCCATTTATTCTTGGGCTGACCTTTGCTATGAGTTCATTAGCGCCTTCACTGGCGGCCATCATGGACCAGGCCGACCCAGTGATTTGCAGCTTCTCCAACAGAAAGAAGGAGAGACACTCCGGAAGTATTTGCAGAGGTTCAGCAGAGTCCACAGGAACATCCCAAACATCCATCCGGCAGCCATGATAGCCGCCTTCCAGTCTAATGTGCACAACTGCAAGATTCGTTCCAAGATGAATCTGCGGTTGCCCAAGACTGTGAAGGAGATTTACACCCTAGTGGATAAGTGTGCTCGGATGGAGGAAGGGAGGAAGTTGCCCGGAGAAGAGGACTGCATCAATATTGATTCAGAGGATGATGATGAATCCACCAGCCAGAAGAAGAGCAAGAAGCGCAATAAGAGGCGCAAGGATAAGGCAGTGATGACTGTTGAAGGATCGGGCACACCTAGTACCGACAAGACCGCTAAAGCTGAACTCCCCGGCAAGGAAGCTGCCATGTGCGCTGATGTCCGGGAAGCTGCGCCTGCTGAGAAGGCCGGGAAGGGCGATGGGCCGTATTGCAAGATCCATCAGACCAAGGGCCATGACCTTCAAGAGTGTTATCAGGTTGAGCAGCTTGTCAAGAGGCAGAGAGCTGATTACGAGAAGCATGACAAGGAAAAAGTTCAGAATGCTGCTGGCAGCAAGGGCCAAGGCGGTGAAGTAAATCGCCCCGGCAAGCCCTTTCGGAACAAAGGAAAACCCGCCAGAGGTCAAGAGAAGGAAGCTTGTGATGATGACAGTGATGGAGGGGATGAAGAGGAAACCAGTGAGCAGGAGTTTTAGAAGGCAACTGATGCCCTGTGCATTGATGGGGGTGTGCATTCTTGCACTCGTCTCACTGCCAACTCAAACAGTGGGCACGTGAGGTCAATGTCGCGGAACTAGCACTAGAGGCCTGGAACACATTCCCTTCATCTTTGACCAAGAGGATCAACCTAGCCGTACCACTGCGGTATGATGCTTGCCCTTGTTGGTCTCTCCAACAATTCGCAACCTCAAGGTCACTAAGATATTGGTGGACGGTGGGGCCGGGTTGAACTTGATTTCCCCAAAGGTTATGAGCATGCTTTGGATAGCAGAAGAGGAGCTAGAGGTCACTGACACGTTTCAAGGAGTTAATCCCGGCAGGAGTCATCCTAAGGGAAAGATCACGTTGCCTGTGACATTTGCAGGAGAATTGAACTATCAAACAAAAAAGATTGTGTTTGATGTGGTCGACCTCCCCTTACCGTACAATAGGATTCTTGGACGACCGGCCCTGGCCAAGTTCATGGTTGCATCCCACTATGCCTACAATAGCTTGAAGATGCTTGGGTCACTTGGAATCATCTCCATCCCATCGGATGAGAATGACACAATCATTTCTGTGGACAAGATGTACCGGGACGCGGTTGTGGTAGAGGCAATGGCAGCAGCAGTTCCCGCCAAGGAGAGCAGAGGAAAGAGGAAGGATAGCAGGGACGCCGACAAACAATCCGAGAAGTGTACCTCTTCGGAGTGCACTGCGCCTGTTGATGCTTTGTGGAAGAGCTCCAACAGCAATAGGACCAACGTTACTGCTCCACAAGTGAAGAAGGTCTCGGCAGGGCTGGCTGGCGTTGATGGTACCTTTACCGTCAGCACCACCCTCGATCAAAAATAGGAAAGCGTGCTTGTTGCCATCCTGCGGGCGAATATCGATGTATTTTCCTGGCAACCATCTGATATCCCCGGTGTTCCCAGGGAGGTAATCGAGCACCACCTTGCTGTTTGCCCACACGCCAAACCTGTCAAGCAGAAAGTCCAGAAGCAGGCCTTGGAGAGGCAGCAGTTTATTGCAGAGGAGATCAAGAAGCTTGAGGCAACTAGTTTGGTTAGAGGATTGCTACATCCCACTTGGCTAGCAAACCCAGTGGTAGTCCGGAAGGCTAACGAGAAATAGAGGCTTTGCAAAGATTTTATAGATCTCAACAAAGCTTGCCCGAAGGACCCATTTCCCTTGCCTTGCATCGATCAGATTGTGGATTCAACTTCAGGTTGTGACTTTCCTTCCTGGATGCATATTCTGGATACCACCAGATCTTCATGTCCAAGGAAGGCGAAGAGAATACCTCATTCATCACCCCATGTGGTACGTACTATTTTATCTGCATGCCATTCGGATTAAAGAGTGCCAGGTCTACTTTTGCAAGGGCAGTCCAGATTTGGTTTGAGCCGCAGCTGCACAGATACATTCAAGCTTATATTGATGAGATTGTGGTCAAAACCAAGGACAAAGCAACTCTTATCCAGGATTTAGAGGAGATGTTTGCAAATCTGCGCAAGATAAACTTGAAGCTCAACCCAGAGAAGTGTGTGTTTGGCGAGGCAAGCTACTGGGTTCTTTGTGTCCCATCAGGGGGTCAAGGCCAATCCTGACAAGATCAAAGCCATTGAGCAGATCCAAGAACCAAGGACAGTTATGGATGTGAGGCGCCTGACGGGATGCGTTGACGTGCTAAGCAGATTCATCTCCAAGTCTGTCGAGCGTGCCCTGCTGATACATCTCCAACGTATCTATAATTTTTTATTGCTCCATGCTATATTATCTACTGTTTTGGGCAATATTGGGCTTTATTATCCACTTTTATATTATTTTTGGGACTAACCTATTAACCGGAGGCCCAACCCAGATTTGCTGTTTTATGCCTATTTCAGTGTTTCAAGGAAAAGGAATATCAGACGGAGTCAAAACGGAACGAAATCAACTGGAGAAGTTATTTTTGGAAGGAAAGCAACCCAGGGAACTTGGAGTGCACGTCAGGGGAGATACGGGCTGCCCACGAGGGTGGGGGCGCGCCCACCTCCCCCCTCCCCCGGGCGCGCCCCCCTGCCTCGTGAGGCCCCCGTAGCTCCTCCGACGTACCCCCTGCACCCATATATACTCTTGTACCCTAAAACTTCCAAAACAGAAGATAGATTGGGAGTTCCGCCACCGCAAGCCTCTGTAGCCACCAAAAACCTCTCGGGAGCCCGTTCCGGCACCCTGCCGGAGGGGGATCCGATCATCGGTGGCCATCTTCATGATCCCGGCGCTATCCATGACGAGGAGGGAGTAGTTCACCCTCGGGGCTGAGGGTATGTACCAGTAGCTATGTGTTTGATCTCTCTCTCTCGTGTTCTCTCTCGTGTTCTTCTATGGCACGATCTTGATGTATCCCGAGCTTTGCAATTGTAGTTGGATCTTATGATGTTTCTCCCCCTCTACTCTCTTGTGATGAATTGAGTTTCCCCTTTGAAGTTATCTTATTGGATTGAGTCTTTTATGAGAACACTTCATGTATGTCTTGCCGTGATTATCTGTGGTGACAATGGGATATCATGTGCCACTTGATGTATGTTTTGGTGATCAACTTGCGGGTTTCGTGACATTGGGAACCTATGCATAGGGGTTGGCACACGTTCTTGACTCTCCGATAGAAACTTTGGGGCACTCTTTGAAGTACTTTTATGTTGGTTGGATGAATCTGAGATTGTGTGATGCATATCGTATAATCATGCCCACAAATACTTGAGGTGACAATGGAGTATCTAGGTGACATTAGGGTTTTGGTTGATTTGTGTCCTAAGGTGTTATTCTAGTACGAACTCTTTTATAGATCGATCCGAAAGAATAACTTTGAGGTGGTTTCGTACCCTACCATAATCTCTATGTTTGTTCTCCGCTATTTGTTCCTTTGGAGTGACTCTTTGTTGCATGTTGAGGGATTGTTATATGATCTATCTATGTTATTATTGTTGAGAGAACTTGCACTAGTGAAAGTATGAACCCTAGGCCTTGTTTCCTATCATTGCAATACCATTTACGCTCACTTTTATCATTAGTTACCTTGCTGTTTTTATTATTTTAGATTAAAAAACCTATATCTACTATCTATTTTGCATTTGTATCATATCTCTTCGCCGAACTAGTGCACCTATACAATTTACCATTGTATTGGGTGTGTTGGGGACACAAGAGACTGTTTGTTATTTGGTTGCAGGGTTGTTTGAGAGAGACCATCTTCATCCTACGCGTCCTACGGATTGATAAACCTTAGGTCATCCACTTGAGGGAAATTTGCTACTGTCCTACAAACCTGTGCACTTGCAGGCCCAACAACGTCTACACGAAGAAGGTTGTGTAGTAGACATCAAGCTCTTTTCTGGCTCCTTTTTCGGGGAGGCTAGGTAAGTGAAGGTATATCTTTAGATCTTGCAATCGAATCTTTTTGTTTCTTGTTTTAGCACTAGTTAGTCTATAAAAGAAAATTACAAAAAAATGGATTTAAGCTTGTCTCATATGCTTCACCTTTTTAATATCTTTCGTGAGTATGATGGAAAGGATAATTGTGCTCAAGTTCTAGAAGAAGAAATCTCTAAATTGTTTGGCACTAAATCTTTGAATGATGAGCATGATTGCAATGTTGTTAGTACAAATTCTTTGAATATCCATGATGCTAATGATGATTGCACTAGTTATGATGAAAATATCTCTTATGAGCATGTCAACTTTTGTGGAGTGCATGTTTGCATGAACACACCAAATAGAGAAGATATTCATTGCAAGAGGCATAAACACTTAGAAACTAAATTGTTGCAAGAAAGGCTAGATGTTTGTGCTGAAAATTTAAATTTTCTTGGCCGTACTTGTGGACTTTGCAATGAAAGTGGCCATTTAGCTATCCGATGCAAATTGTTTCATGATCTAATCGTGTCCAAAAATTGTGATGAGTTGATTTCCCTTGCACATTATAATGAGCTTAGCTTGCTTATGGGTTGCGAAGAAATGAAACGTTTAACTAATTATCTTCCAGAATTTGCCCGTTACAAACTTCTTTGTTTTGATCTAGAGGAAATTTATATGTATTGTGCAGTGAATTGCATTGAAAATCCTTATGTTGCCAATTACATAAAGAAAAGAAAACAAATAGAAGATGAAGAGAATGCTAACGAAAGGGAAGAGACTTCCCAATATCCTCCTATTATTTCTTATGATGAATCAGGTAACGAGGAGGAGCTTTCTATTCAACCAATCTCATCAATAAGGAGCTCAAAGAGGAAGGTTGAACCTACACATAATGTGAAGAAGAAAAGAAAAGAAGGAGCAACAAAGGTAAAAAGGTTCCCTCCCAAATGATGTTGCTCCTACTAGTACTTGTGATGATGATAATTGCTATACTATTGGTGCTATCCATTTTTTTTAATGATGAGAGTGATTATGCTTATGATATGAAAGGGCCCAAGCTTGGGGAAGCTATGTTTGATCAGGATGAAATATTTGAGAATACATTTTCTGGAATTAATGTTTGTCCCAAGCTTGGGGATGCTATGTTTAATGAAGATGATATTTTTAGCACCCCAAGTTTTGATATGCAAAGTTGTTATGATGAAGGCATGCCTCCTACCTATGATGATTATATTGATGAAAGTGGGTTCGGAAGAGTGTCAACTTTAGGAAGTAGTGATCCCACTATTTTGGAGGATGTTGAATCTTATTGTGATGAATATGAAAGTGGATTTGGAAGGGTGTCAACTTTGTTTAGTAATGATTCCACTATTTCGGAAGAGGTCCCAATTGATTATGAGAACAAAGTTGCTATCTATGATGATTATTGTGATGACTTTTATGCTATTAAGAATAATGATAACAACGAAACTTTTCATCATGATTTTAGTTTTCAATTGGATTATTCATCACATGATAATTATTTTGTTGAGTTTGCTCCCACTACTATTCATGAGAAGAATTTTGCTTATGTGGAGAGTAGTAAATTTTCTATGCTAGTAGATCATGAAAAGAATGCCTTAGGTGCTGGTTATATTGTTGAATTCATTCATGATGCTACTGAAAATTATTATGAGGGAGGAATATATGCTTGTAGGAATTGCAATAATATCAAGTTTCCTCTCTATGTGTTTAAAATCTTGAAGCTATGCTTGTTTTACCTTCCTATGCTTGTTGATTATTGTTCCCATAAGTTGTTTGTTCACAAAATCCCTATGCATAGGAAGTGGGTTAGACATAAATGTTCTAGTCATATTCTTCATGATGCTCTCTTTATGTTACAATTCTTATCTTTTATGTGAGCATCATTGTCATCATCATGCCTAGCTAGAAAGGCATTAAAGAAAAGTGCTTGTTGGGAGACAACACAATACTTATCCTTACTGTTTTTGTGTGCTCACATGATTATGCTACTGTATTAATCATGTTTTATAGTGTTTGTTTCAATAAAGTGCCAAGTAAGACCTTTAGATGGCTTACGGTGATAGTTGTGTTGATCCTGCTGAAAATCAGAAACTTTTGCACCCAGTAAATTAGTTTTGTTAATTCACAGAAAAGAGATTATGATCTGAATCTTTTTGCTCTGGGTTGGTACACGAATTGCGTAGGACTTCCTAATTTGGTAGGATTGTTGGAGTCCCAGAAGTATACGTTTGATACAGATTACTACAGACTGTTCTGTTTTTGACAGATTCTGTTTTCTATGTGTTGTTTGCTTATTTTGATGAATCTATGAGTAGTATCATAGTGTATGAACCATAGATAAGTTGGAGTACAGTATATATTACCAATATGAATTTAGGATGAGTTCATTACAGTACCTATATGGTGGTTTTATTTTCTTATACTAACGGAGCTTACGAGTTTCCTGTTGAGTTTTGTGTTGTGAAGTTTTCAAGTTTTGGGTGAAGATTCGATGGACTATGGAATAAGGAGTGGTGAGAGCCTAAGCTTGGGGATTCCCAAGGCACCCCAAGTTAATATTCAAGGACAACCAAGAGCCTAAGCTTGGGGATGCCCCGGAAAGCATCCCCTCTTTCGTCTTCGTTCATTGGTAACTTTACTTGGAGCTATATTTTTATTCACCACATGATATGTGTTTTTCTTGGAGCATCATTTTCTTTTGTTAGTATTTGCTTTCTGTTATTTATAATAATGTTTTTCATCTTTAGTTTCAATAAGGAAGTCAAGGATAGCCTTTACGATGCTTATTTTGCTAGTATACATGTTGCTGTTTGAAAAATAGAAAGTTTACCGCTGTTGCAAAAATTCCCTACAAAATTCAGAAAGTGGTATAATGTTGAATATTTTTGCATATTGATCTCTGATAAATTTATTACAGTGGGAATTTTAGTTCATAATTTTTGAAGTTAGGGAAGTATTGATACTCCTGTATTCTTTACAGATTGTACTGTTTTTACAGATTGCTGTTATGGTTGCATTGTTTGCATATGTTTGCTTGTTTAATGATTATATTTGGTGATAGGAGTATTAAATATGCAGAGGCATTAGTATTCAATGTTGAATAATAATTTTAGTGATTTGTTACAGTAGTAAATGATAAGGTTTTGCATTGGTTTATACTAACCTATCTCACGAGTTCTTGTTGAGTTTGTTGTGAATGAAGCTTTTGATAAAAAGAGAAACCATGATATGAGAGGAATTAAGGAGACACAAAAGTTCAAGCTTGGGGATGCCCAAGTCACCCCAAGATAATATTTCAAGAAGTCTCAAGCATCTAAGCTTGGGGATGCCCCGGTAGGCATCCCACCTTTCTTCTTCAACAACTATCGGTTAGCATCGGTTGAGCCTAAGTTTTTGCTTCTTCACATGAGTTGTGCTATCATTGCAATCTAGTTTTCTTTAGATTTGCTTGCTGTTTGAATAAAGTATCAAGATCTGAAATTATTAATTGAGAGAGAGTCTTCGCATAGTTGCATAATTATTTAGCTACTCATTGACCTTCACTTATATCTTTCGGAGTAGTTTGTCATTTGCTCTAGTGCATCACTTATACCTTTTAGAGCATGGTGGTAGTTTTATTTTGAAGAAATAGATGAACTCTCATACTTCACTTAGATTATTTTGACAGTCGTTAATAGCATGGTAGTTTGCTTAATATTAATATACTTGGTATTCAAGATATGTGAAACTTTCTTATGAGTGTGTTGAATACTAAGAAAAGTTTGATACTTGATAATTGTTTTGAGATATGGAGGTAGTGATATTAAAGTCATGCTAGTTGGGTGATTATGAATTCAAAGAATGCTTGTGTTGAAGTTAGCAAGTCCCATAGCATGCACGTATGGTTAAAGTTATGTAACAAATTTGAAACATGAAGTGTACCTGGCTTGTGCATCCTTATGAGTGGCGGTCGGAGATGAGCGATGGTCTTTTCCTACCAATCTATCCCCCTAGGAGCATGCGCATAGTACTTGATTTTTGATGACTTATAATTTTTTGCAATAAGTATATGAGTTCTTTTGACTAATATTGAGTCCATGGATTATACGCACTTTTACCTTTCCGCCTTTGCTAGCCTCTTCGGTACCGTGCATTGCCCTTTCTCACCTTGAGAGTTGGTGCAGACTTCGCCGGTGCATCCAAACCCCGTGATACGATACGCTCTATCACACATAAACCTCATATATTCCTCAAAACATCCACCATACCTACCTATCATGGCATTTCCATAGCCATTCCGAGATATATTGACATGCAACTTCCATCATCATATTCATGACATACATTACTTTTGTCATATTGCCATTGCATGATCATGTAGTTGACATCGTATTTGTGGCAAAGCCACCATGCATTATTTTTTATACATGTCACTCTTGATTCATTGCACCATCCCGGTACACCGCTGGAGGCATTCATATAGAGTCATATCTTGTTCTAAGTTTCGAGTTGTAATCCTTATGTTGTAATCAATAGAAGTGTGATGATCATAATTATCAGAGCATTGCCAAAAAAAGAGAAAGGCCAAAAGAAAAAAGGAAAGGCCCAAAAAAAAGGGGAAAGAAAAAAAAGAAAAAAAAAGGGCAATGCTACTATCTCTTTTTCCACACTTGTGCTTCAAAGTAGCACCTCGTTCTTCATGTAGTGAGTCTCATAAGTTGTCTTTTTATACTAGTGGGAAATTTTCATTATAGAACTTGGCTTGTATATTCCTACGATGGGCTTCCTCAAATGCCCTAGGTCTTCATGAGCAAGCGAGTTGGATGCACACCCACTAGTTTTCTTTTGTTGAGCATTCATAGCTCTAGTGCATCCGTTGCATGGCAATCCCTACTCCTCATGTTGACATCAATTAATGGGCATCTCCATAGCCCGTTGATTATCCTCGTCAATGTGAGACTTTCTCCTTTTTTGTCTTCTCCACACAATCCCCGTCATCATATTCTATTCCACCCATAGTTCTATATACATGGCTCACGCTCATGTATTGCGTGAAGGTTGAAAAAGTTTGAGATTATTTAAGTATGAAACAATTGCTTGGCTTGTCATCGGGGGTATAGAAGTTGGGAACATCTTTGTGTGACTAAAATCAAGCATAGCCTAACTATATGATTTCGTAGGGATGAACTTTCTTTTGCCATGCTATTTTGAGAAGACATGATTACTTTGATTGGTATGCTTGAAGTATTACTATTTCTTTTATCAATATGAACTTTTTTCTTGAATCTCTCGGATCTGAATATTCATACCACAATTAAGAATTTTTACATTGAAATTATGCCAAAGTATCACTCCGCATCAAAAATTCTTTTTTATCATTTACCTACTCGAGGATGAGCAGGAATTAAGCTTGGGGATGCTTGATACGTCTCCAACGTATCTATAATTTTTGATTGCTCCATCCTATATTATTTACTATTTTGGGCAATATTGGGCTTTATTATCCACTTTTATATTATTTTTTGGGCTAACCTATTAACCGGAGGCCCAGCCCAGATTTGCTGTTTTATGCCTATTTCAGTGTTTCGAGGAAAAGGAATATCAGAAGGAGTCAAAACGGAACGAAAGCAACTGGAGAAGTTATTTTTGGAAGGAAAGGAACCCAGGGAACTTGGAGTGCACGTCAGGGGAGATACGGGCCTCCAACGAGGGTGGGGGGCA
>NC_041385.1:326269761-326276538 GCF_002162155.2 Triticum dicoccoides | reverse complement strand
CTGCCTCGTGGGGCCCCCGTAGCTCCTCCGACGTACCCCCTGCACCCATATATACTCTTGTGCCCTAAAACTTCCAGAACAGAAGATAGATCGGGATTTCCGCCGCCGCAAGCCTCTGTAGCCACCAAAAACCTGTCGGGAGCCCATTCCGGCACCCTGCCGGAGGGGGATCCCATCACCTGTGGCCATCTTCATCATCCCGGCGCTATCCATGACGAGGAAGGAGTAGTTCACCCTCGGGGCTGAGGGTATGTACCAGTAGCTATGTGTTTGATCTCTCTCTCTCTCTCTCGTGTTCTCTCTCGTGTTCTTCTATGGCACGATCTTGATGTATCCCGAGCTTTGCTATTGTAGTTGGATCTTATGATGTTT
Organism: Triticum dicoccoides; assembly: GCF_002162155.2. Lineage (NCBI taxonomy): Eukaryota > Viridiplantae > Streptophyta > Magnoliopsida > Poales > Poaceae > Triticum > Triticum dicoccoides. The sequence goes on along the minus strand of NC_041385.1, from coordinate 326,276,166 downwards.
CTCCCCCTCTACTCTCTTGTGATGAATTGAGTTTCCCCTTTGAAGTTATCTTATTGGATTGAGTCTTTTATGAGAACACTTGATGTATGTCTTGCCGTGATTATCTGTGGTGACAATGGGATATCATGTGCCACTTGATGTATGTTTTGGTGATCAACTTGCGGGTTTCGTGACATTGGGAACCTATGCATAGGGGTTGGCACACGTTCTTGACTCTCCGGTAGAAACTTTGGGGCACTCTTTGAAGTACTTTTATGTTGGTTGGATGAATCTGAGATTGTGTGATGCATATCGTATAATCATGCCCACGGATACTTGAGGTGACAATGGAGTATCTAGGTGACATTAGGGTTTTGGTTGATTTGTGTCTTAAGGTGTTATTCTAGTATGAACTCTTTTATAGATCGATCCGAAAGAATAACTTTGAGGTGGTTTAGTACCCTACCATAATCTCTACGTTTGTTCTCCGCTATTAGTGGCTTTGGAGTGACTCTTTGTTGCATGTTGAGGGATTGTTATATGATCTATCTATGTTATTATTGTTGAGAGAACTTGCACTAGTGAAAGTATGAACCCTAGGCCTTCTTTCCTATCATTGCAATACCGTTTACGCTCACTTTTATCATTAGTTACCTTGCTGTTTTTATTATTTTAGATTACAAAAACCTATATCTACTATCTATTTTGCACTTGTATCACCATCTCTTCGCCGAACTAGTGCACCTATACAATTTACCATTGTATTGGGTGTGTTGGCGACACAAGAGACTCTTTGTTATTTGGTTGCAGGGTTGTTTGAGAGAGACCATCTTCATCCTACGCCTCCTACGGATTGATAAACCTTAGGTCATCCACTTGAGGGAAATTTGCTACTGTCCTACAAACCTGTGCACTTGCAGGCCCAACAACGTCTATAAGAAGAACGTTGTGTAGTAGACATCACCTGCCATTCTTCGAAATCTTGAAGAAGCCAGGACCCATGAAGTGGACCGCATAAGCAGATGTAGCCCTGCAAGAGTTGAAGGCCTACCTATCTTTTGTGCCAACCTTGGCCGATCCCAAACAACAAGAACCATTGCTGCTATACTTAGCGCCAACCAACCAAGTGGTTAGTGCGGCCTTGGTGGCATACCGGGAAGTGGACGAAGCAAAGGATGAGCAAGGGCTGGCAGAGTCAGATAAGGATCAGGACAGAAGTGAGCACGTCGGCTATGGCAACCCCAAGGACACGGCAAGGGAGAAAGTGGTGCAGCGCCCAGTGTACTTCATCAGTTCCCTTTTGCAGGGGGCTCGATCGAGGTACTCTAGCGTGCAAAAAATGATCTTTAGTCTCATCATGGCCTCAAGGAAACTACACCACTACTTCCAAGCCCATGAGATTACGGTTGTCACTCGCCTCCTGTTGCAAAGGATACTCTGAAACCCTGAGGCTACTAGCAGAATAGTGGAGTGGGCTTTGGAGTTTTCCAGTTTTGATCTGATGTTTGAGAGCACATCAACAATTCATAGCTAGGCGTTGGCAGCGTTTATTGCAGAATGGATGCAAACCCCTGATGAGGAAGTGATGGACACTTATCCCCGGCAAGGTGGTGCCCCAAGAATGGATCTTGTATTTCGATGGTGCCTTTTCCCTGCAAGGTGCAGGGGCTGGCATACTTCTTGTCGCACCCTTAGGGGAGCACTTAAAGTACGTCGTCCAGATGCACTTTTCCCGGGAAGAGGCAACCAACAATGCAGCAGAGTATGAAGGGCTCCTTGTCGGGCTCAAGATTGCCGCGGAATTGGGAATTAAGAAGTTGATTATTCGAGCAGATTGACAGCTTGTGGTGAGAAAAGTCAAAAAGGATTATCAAAGTCCATTGATGGAGGCATACGTTGAGGAAGTGAGAAGATAGGAGGAGCGCTTTGGCGGATTGCAAACAAAGCACGTACCCCGTGCAGAAAACAACATAGCTGATCATCTGTCGAAGTGTGCTATGCAAAAGATTCCTGTGGAACCAGGAACTTTTGTTCTCCATCTTACTCAGCCCTTCGTATCCCCAGCAACAATGGCCCGGAAGTGGAGAAAAATGGACTCCGGTAAGCCTGTCCTGGTAGAACCTCATGCTCTTGGCAGGGACCTTGGCGGAAACTCATAACTTTCCGGCCCGCACCCTCCTGTCGGGACCACGGTCCCAGCAGACGAGGAGTGTGCCCTCGCAGTTGAGGAGGTGCCGCTAGTCCTCGTTGCCGAGCCTCAGGCTCCAACTTGGGCAAGGCACATAGTCCACTTTCTGCAAATCGGAGAACTCCCCAATGACCAAGATGAGGCTGAAAGAGTAGCCCGGAGGGCCAGTATGTACTAGTTTGTCAATGACACTCTATACAAAAGGAGGCCCAACAGTGTAAAACTGAAGTGCATCTGCCAGGAACAAGGAAAGGAACTACTAGATGAGATTCACACAGGCATGTGTGGCTCCCACATTGGATCAAGGGCATTAGTTGGGAAAGCATTCCGCCAAGGATTCTATTTGCCCACAACCCTCCAAGATGTGGTCGAGCTAGTCACAAAATGTGAAGCAAGCTAGTTCCATTCCAAGAATATCCACCTGCCTGCCCAAGCTCTTCAGACAATCCCTTTATCATGGCCATTTTTCGGTCTGGGGGCTCGATATCCTCGGCCCTTTCCCCCGAGCAATCGGGGGCTTTGAATTCTTGTACGTTTCCATCGACAAGTTTACAAAGTGGCCGGAAGTGAATCCCGTGAGGAAGGTTACTGCTCAATCAGCTATGAAGTTCTTGAAAGAAATGGTGTGTTGTTTTGAAGTTCCGGCGAGGATCATTACCGACAATGGCACCCAGTTCACGAGCCGCGCCTTCATGCAATATGGTCGCACCCTCGGAAGCAAAGTCCCATTTCCTCTGTCGCTCATCCTAGGAGCAATGGGCAAGCTGAGAGGGTGAACGTTGAAGTACTGCGGGGACTCAAAACAAGAACCTTTGATACGCTGCGAAAGCACGGCAGGCGGTGGATGGATGAGCTACCGGTAGTCCTCTAGTCCTTCAGAACGACACCAAATCGGGCTATCGGGCAAACTCCCCTTTCACTGGTCTATGGGGCAGAAGTAGTCCCCACGGAACTCATTTACGGGTCACCTGAGTGCTTGCCTATGACGAAGTAGCGCAAGATCAACACTGGCGTGACAACATTGTGCTACTCAAGGAGAACCGTCTCCAGGTTGCTACATGTGCTGCGCTATCATAGCCGTAGGGTTCATGCCCGGTGTTTTGAGGAAGGCGACCTTGTCCTTAGGCGCGTTTATTTGCCCAAGGGTACAAACATGTTGTTGCCGAAGTGGGAAGGCCCTTACTGGGTAGTACGAGTCACCGGACCTGGTGCAGTCCGTTTGGAGACCGGAGATGGCATTCAATTGCAAAACTCGTGGAATATTGAGAATCTCCGCAAGTTCTACCCATAAGGTGTGGCTGTCAGGCCCTGCCCGGCAGCCACCCATTTGTACAGGCCTTGCCTCAGCTGCATGTAACCCCTTCTACAAACAAAGCGCTGGGGGCCCCTCTACCAAGTTGCATGCATGCATAAGCATTCCAAGAGCATTTGCATAAGCATTTCATGAGCACCTGCATATGCATATAGATAGGATTGCATACTGCATCATTCTCATCTGCATAAAGTTACAGGTTCCTACCGGAAACTTGGCTTCTACGAGTAGATGAGAAGATGGATCAGCACTGTGATCCCCGGCAAGCCAAACAAATAAGTTCTACCTCTTGTCCATAAGTGTTCTGTAAGCTAAAACTTGTGCATGAGAAAGCCTCGCCACTCTCCGAAGTTTAGGTGCTCCCACCTTTGGCTAGAACGTTGCTTCAGCCCAGGTAGTCACAGTGGCCTTTGCTGAGAAAGAGTTGGCGGGGGGCTGGTCCCTCTATTTTTTTGCCCGGTAGATTCCGGTCCCTGGCAACAAAATAGATAAAGGGTGCTGGCAGGATAGTCTGCCAGGGAAAACTTGTTTATTTAACTAAAGAGGCATCCCACCTCTGCATGGAAATACACATGCACGAGTTCCCGACAAGGCTCATCTTTTTCATTAATATGCTGATCATACAAGTACAAGCCTTACAAAACACATACATGGACTCGAGAGGTTACATTATTTGAATTAAAATTTGGCAAGTGCCTACAGATTTAAGATTGAAAGATAAGTGCCCTGTAAACTCCTCTCCCTGTTCCTTCTCCCCCAGGTAGTGCGGTGGGAAGAAAGGAGGCAGGAGCAGCACCCAAACGGGAGTCCATCCCGGTCTTTTCATGGCCTACAGGATGTAGGGCCTGATAAGATCGGGAGTGGCGAGGCTGCAAGGAGGAAGGCGGACGGAGCAGCTTGGCGGCACCCTCGGTCACCACCACCAGGACCTGTAGGAAGCCCCAGGTTGAGCAACAGTTGAGTCATCCACCAAAGCTCAGTTGGAAGACGGCTGGAGGAGGCGGAGGCACCAAGAGAGCGGCCACCTCCCCGGCAACCAGGAGGCCGGTGATGACGGTGCCAGGGAGGAGGGGAAGAGCGGAAAGACAAGGTGGCAGGTCACCAGGGCGAGACGAACGCGTTGATGCAATCGTACTCCGACCTAACAGCCCGCGTCCCGCCTTCTCTGCCTTCTCTGGCTTCAGCTTCTCAACACCTCTCCAGGGAAGTGTCGGCCTCACAGTTCGGCATGCCCTCTGGAGAGACGACGAGCGACCAAGACGACCAGAGGGCCTGAGGTGCACCACGCCCCACCATGACAAGCAGGAAGGCGCCCTCTTCATCGACATCAACCCCAATTCCAAGGAGAAGGGCAATACTGGGATTTCTAATGATTCCAAGCCCCTCACCTTGGACATGGACCGGTCCCACTCCCCAAAGGCCAACACCATTGCTTGGCATCATCAGATCCAAGCTAAAGCTCGGGACTGGCCCCGGGCTCTCCCTTCCAACATACTCAAGATGAAGCAAGGCAGAGGAGGAGAAGGATGTGGATGAATGCCTCCACTCTTCCCCCGTTCCTCCTTTTATAAGCAAGCAGGGGACTGGGGGCTGATTCCACGGGGGGTAACCACCACCCTCCTCTACCAAATCAAGAAGACCGGTCCCTCATCATAATGCTCTCAAACACCACACGCCTCCATTACCATAAATTGTAAGGGATTATGTGCATTTTCTAGGCATTTGGCGCATATAAATCCAATCCAGCTACAGTAGCACGGATGTGATGTGAGGGACGTGGATTGTCGTTCGATCACGGCGCATCCTACGATGCACACGCGCGATCCGCGTGGCTGGGGTTCCTGTCAATCATAACACAACAAACAATAGCCTCTACGCACACTATTTCTGGAAGTGATCAAGATGAACCGTGTGCGATAATGAACAAGCAAAATTGTAAGGGAAGCCAAATTTCCTTTGTTGTTTGTCGTTGAGCTCTTAAGAACCACCGCACTGTACGGCTGCCCGGCCCCTCCATCCCAGAGCTCTCTCCAAGCGTCATTCATGGCACCGCGGCACATGGTAACTGGTAAGGAAGGGATGGCATCCCGTGGCGCCGCGTTCCTCGCCGCCCGTGACCGCACACATGGTAAGGAAGCGATGGCATCTCGCTGCGCCGAGTTCATAACCGCCGGCGGACACGCAGTTATGTGGGCGGACTCTGAGGCTGCCATGGCCGAATGGGCGGTGGATGTAGAGGCGGCCAAAGCCGCACAGGAGGATCGGAAAAGGCAGAAAGCAGTCCAGAAAAGAGAGTCCCGCTGCCGCAAGAAACAAGAGGCCGCATGCCCTGATGAGGAGAGCTTGGTGGACATCGAAGCATGGTTGGCTGCCGCCTACAAGGCCGGGAAGGAGAACGCCGGCGTCTGGCCAGCATGCCCCGATGGCAGCATGTGAGAAGTAGTTTTAGTTTGTAGTATTAGAGCAAATTACCAGTAGTACTTTAAGTTTGTAGTATTAATGTACAATGTCAATAAGAGCATCCGTTGAGGGCTTTGAGTGTTGATTAGCACGTGTGACCGTGTGCGCTCTTTTGCGTTAATCATTAGAAGATCACAAAACACACGGTTTCTATGCCGTACCCATGTGTGTTTTTTGTGTTAATTATCCATAAGTCTGTTACCTGTGCGGTGGTTCCTAATAAACTAGGCGTACCATTGATCAAAATAATCGAGTACACGTGTACATTTTTTTGGAGACAGGAACTGCCAATTTTCTGTTTTCTTGGACACGAGTATTTTACGCGCTTCTTCTCCGTTGTGTGCTTCCCCTGCCCAAGTTTCAAGTTTTGTAGCGAAATTTTCATTAGGCGCACAATTTCAGAATTTATTCCTCCCACATCCCCACCCATCAAATTTCCTCAGTATCTCCACCACCCCCACTTCCC
>NC_041385.1:326221504-326269153 GCF_002162155.2 Triticum dicoccoides | reverse complement strand
GTCAAACAACCGCCGCCACAACCACAGCTTCAATCACATCTATTTTATGCTCGGGTCCAGTTAGGTAACCCATCGATCTCTATCACGGCCCTGGCCAGATTGCTTAAATGGCGTCTACAAAACATCCTCATGCCTCCAAATCCCCACCATCCCTACCTCGAGAGCATCGCTGCACAAGCCCAACCACATATCGTGTGGAGGTCGAGGAGCTGATGGCGGTCCATGGCGCGATGGCCGCTGTGCGTGTTGACCCGGAGGAACGCCTCGCCTCCGCCACCGCCGACATGGTGCAGACTCCCTTGCCCAGAAGAATTGCCCTGGCAGCTACCCGGTCGTTCTACTTTTGGCCTACTAGATTGCCCGGAGGAACGCCTCGCCTCTACATCAACATCCTTGCCCCTCCGATGAGTCGTGAGTAGTTTACCACAGACCTACGGGTCCATAGTTATTATCTAGATGGCTTCTTCTCTCTTTTTGGATCTCAATACAATGTTCCCCCCCTCTCTTGTGGAGATCTATTCGATGTAAACTCTTTTTGCGGTGTGTTTGTTGAGATCCGATGAATTGTGGGTTTATGATCAAGTTTATCTATGAATAATATTTGAATCTTCTCTGGATTCATTTATGTATGATTGATTTATCTTTGCAAGTCTCTTCGAATTATCAGTTTGGTTTGGCCTACTAGATTGATCTTTCTGGCCATGGGAGAAGTGCTTAGCTTTGGGTTCAATCTTGCGGTGTTCTTACCCAGTGACAGAAAGGGTTGCAAGACACGTATTTTATTGTTGCCATCGAGGATAACAAGATGGGGTTTATATCATATTGCATGTGTTTATCCCTCTACATCATGTCATCTTGCTTAATGCGTTACTCTGTTCTTATGAACTTAATACTCTAGATGCATGTTGGATAGAGGTCGATGCATGGAGTAATAGTAGTAGATGCAGGCAGGAGTCGGTCTACTTGTTATGGACGTGATGCCTATATACATGATCATGCCTAGATAATCTCATAACTATGCGCTTTTCTATCAATTGCTCGACAGTAATTTGTTCATCCATCGTAATACTTATGCTATCTTGAGAGAAGTCTCTAGTGAAACATATGGCCCCCGGGTATATCACTTATCATATTTGCTTTCAATCTACTTTATTTGCATCTTTAATTTTTGCATCTATATTACAAAATACCAAAAATATATTTATCTTATCATACTATCTTTATTAGATCTCACTTTCGCAAGTGGCCGTGAAGGGATTGACAACCCCTTTATTGCGTCGGTTGCGAGTTCTTAGTTTGTTTGTGTAGGTGCGTGGGACTTTTGAGGAGCCTCCTACTGGATTGATACCTTGGTTCTCAAAACTGAGGGAAATTCTTACGCTACACTTTGCTGCATCACCCTCTCCTCTTCTAGGAAAACCAACGCAAGCTCAAGATGTAGCAAGAAGGATTTCTGGCACCGTTGTCGGGGAGGTCTTCGCTCAACTCAAGACATACCAAGTACCCATCACAAACCCATCTCCCTCGCATTTACATTATTTGCCATTTGCCTCTTGTTTTCATCTCCCCCACTTCACCCTTGCCGTTTTATTCGCCCTCTCTTTCCCAATCCCCTCCTCTCTTTTTCGCTTGCCGTTTTTCTGTTTGCTTGTGTGTTGGATTACTTGTTGCCATGGCACAAGATAATACCAAGTTGTGTGACTTCTCGAATACCAATAATAATGATTTCCTTAGTACTCCGATTGCTCATCTTAATGATGTTGAGTCTTGTGAAATCAATACCTCTATGCTGAATCTTGTTATGAAAGATCAATTTGCCGGCCTTCCTAGTGAAGATGTCGCTACTCATATTAAATTTTTTGTTGATTTGTTGATTTGCCGGCCTTCCTAGTGAAGATGTCGCTACGGATAATGATATTGTTAAATTGAAGTTATTTCCGTTTTCAATAGAGATCGTGCTAAAGTTTGGTTTTCGTCTTTGCCTAAAAATAGTATTGATTCTTGGAACAAGTGCAAAGATGCTTTTATCTCTAAATATTTTACTCCCGCTAAGATCATCGCTCTTAGGAACAATATTATGAATTTTAAACAACTTGATCATGAGCATGTTGCCCAATCTTGGGAAAGAATGAAATTGATGCTTCGTAATTTCCCTACTCATGGTTTGAATTTATGGATGATCATACAAAAAATTTATGCCGGTTTGAACTTTGCTTCTAGAAATCTCTTAGATTCGGCCACGGGAGGCACCTTTATGGAAATCACGTTAGGAGATGCTACAAAATTGCTTGATAATATTATGGCTAATTATTCTCAATGGCACACCGAAAGATCTTCTAGTAAAAAAGTGCATGCTATAGAAGGAATCAATGTTTTGAGTGGAAAGATGGATGAACTTATGAAGATGTTTGCTACTAAAAATACTCCTCTTGATCCCAATGATATGCCTTTGTCTTCCTTGATTGAGAATAATAATGAATCTATGGATGTGAATTTTGTTGGTAGGAATAGTTTTGGAAACAACGCTTATAGAAGAAATTTTAATGCTAGACCATTCCCTAGTAATCCCTCTAATAATTATGGAAATTCCTACAATAATTCTTATGGTAATTTTAATAAGATGCCCTCTGATTTTGAGAATAGTGTGAAAGAATTTATGATTTCTCAAAAGAATATTAATGCTTTGCTTGAAGAAAAATTGCTCAAAGTTGATGATTTGGCTAGGAACGTCGATAGACTTTCGCTTGATGTTAATTCTCTTAAACTTGGATCTTCTTCTCCTAAGCATTATATCAATGAGTCTCTCAAAGTAATGAGAATTTCCATTGACGAGTGCAAGGAAAGAACCGCTAGATTGCGTGCAAAAAAAGAAAGCTTTATAAAAGCATGTTCCTCTAGTCTCCGTGAAAATAATGATGAGGATCTTAAAGTTATTGATGCGGCTCTGATTAGATCTATGTTTTGCAATATGAATTTTTATGATTATGGGAGTGGTGATGAATCAACTTTGCCTAGAAGGCGTCCCAAAAATTCGGAGTCTTTAGATCTTGATGCAAAAATTGGTACAAGTGAGATTGGAGAATCATCTACTTCTAATAATATTGAACTTACTATCTCGGATTTCAAGTAATTTGATTATGACAATTGCTCTTTAAAATGTTTTATTTCCTTGTTGCAATCCGTTGTTAATTCTCCTCATGCTTATAGTCAAAATAAAGCTTTTACCAAACATATTGTTGATGCCTTGATGCAGTCTAATGATGAAAAACTTAATTTGGAAGTTTCTATACCTAGAAAACTTAATGATGAGTGGGAACCTACTATAAAGATTAGAATTAAAAATTATCAATGTTTTGCTTTGTGTGATTTGGGTGCTAGTGTTTCCACGATTCCGAAAACTTTATGTGATATTCTAGGTTTCCATGATCTTGATGATTGCTCTTTAAATTTGCACCTTGCGGATTCCACCATTAAAAAGCCTATGGGAAGGATCAATGATGTTCTTATTGTTGGAAATAGAAATTTGGTGCCCGTAGATTTTACCGTTCTTGATATAGATTGCAATCTTTCTTGCCTTATTATTCTTGGTAGACCTTTCCTTAAAACGACTGGTGCGATTATTGATATGAAGGAAAGGAACATTAGATTCCAATTTCCATTAAAGAAAGGCATGGAACACTTTCCAAGAAAGAAATTAAAATTACCTTATGAATATATCATGCGTGCTACTTATGAATTTAGTGCCAAAGATGGCACTCGTTAGATCTATCTTTGTTTTTATGCCTAGCTAGGGGCGTTGAACGATAGCGCTAGTTGGGAGGCAACCCAATTTTTATTTATCTTTTTGTTTTTTCTCCTGTTTAGTAATAAATCTTGCACCTATATTCTGGATAGATGTGTTTTTATCTTTTAATTAGTGTTTGTGCCAAGTAGAACCCATAGGATAACCTACGCTGAGAGTTCATTTGATTCTACTGAAAAACAGAAACTTTGCACGCACGAATATAATTTTGTTAAATCACAGTAATGTGCTTTTGCGTTGATTCTTTTTTCTGCTGTTCAATAAACAAATTGTCCAGGATTCCCTATTTTGGTAGGATTTTTATAGTTCCAGAAGTTTGCGTTAGTTACAGATTGCTACAGACTGTTCTGTTTTTGACAGATTCTGTTTTTCGTGTGTTGTTTGCTTATTTCAATGCATCTATGGCTAGTAAATTAGTTTATAAACCATAAGGAAGTTGGAATACAGTAGGTTTAACACCAAAATAAATAAAGAAAGAGTTAATTGCAGTACCTTATGTGGTGGTTTTGTTTTCTTTCACTAACGGAGCTTATAAGATTTCCTATTGAGTTTTGTGTTGTGAAGTTTTCAAGTTTTGGGTAAAGTTTTTATGGACTATGGAATAAAGGGTGGCAAGAGCCTAAGCTTGGGGATTCCCAAGGCACCCCAAGATATTCAAGAATATCCAAAATCCTAAGCTTGGGGATGCCCGGGAAGGCATCCCCTCTTTCGTCTTTGTTCATTGGTAACTTTAATTGGAGCTATATTTTTATTCGCCACATGATATGTGTTTTGTTTGGAGCATCGTGTATTATATTAGTCTTTGCTTTTTAATTTACCACAATCATCCTTGCTGTACACACCTTTTGGGAGAAGCCTATTTTATTAGAATTTGCTAGGATACTCTATGTGCTTCACTTATATCTTTTTAGCTTGATAGTTTTTGCTCTAGTGCTTCACTTATATCTTTTAGAGCACGGTGGTATATTAATTTTGAAGAAATTCCTAGTCTCTCATGCTTCACTTATATAATTTTGAGAGTCTTTTAGAACAGCATGGTATTCGTTATGATCATAAAGTTGGTCCTAGAATGATGAGCATCCAAGTTGGGTATAATCAAAACTATCATAGAAAGTGAATTGGATGCTATGATCAATTTGATGCTTGATAATTGTTTTGAGATATGGAGGTAGTGATATTAAAGTCATGCTAGTTGGGTGATTATGAATTTAAAGAATGCTTGTGTTGAAGCTTGTGATTCCCGTAGCATGCACGTATGGTGAACCGCTTTGTGATGAAGTTGGAGCACAATTTTATTTATTGATTGTCTTCCTTATGAGTGGCAGCCAGGGATGAGCGATGGTCTTTTCCTACCAATCTGTCCCCCTAGGAGCATGCGCGTAGTACTTTGGTTTTTGATGACTTCTGAATTTTTGCAACAAGTATATGAGGTCTTTTGATTAATGTTGAATCCATGGATTATACGCACTCTTTCACCCTTCCACCATTGCTAGCCTCTCTTGTACCATGGAACTTTCACCGGTACCATACACGCACCATTTACCTTCCTCAAAACAGCCACCATACCTACCTATTATGGCATTTCCATAGCCATTCCGAGATATATTGCCATGCAACTTTCCACCGTTCCGTTCATATGACACACATTACTTTTGTCATATTGCTTTTTGCATGATCATGTAGTTGACATCGTATTTGTGGCAAGGCCACCTTCATAATTTTCATACATGTCGCTCTTGATTCATTGCATATCCCGGTACACCGCTGGAGGCATTCATATAGAGTCATATCTTGTTCTAGCTTTGAGTTGTAAATCCATAAAAGTGTGATGATCTTCATTATTAGAGCATTGTCCTAGTGAGGAAAGGATGATGAAGACTATGATTCCCTCACAAGTCGGAATGAGACTTCGGACTTTACAAAAAGGAAAAAAAAGGGGAAAAGAGAAACGCCAAAAAGAAAAAAAAAAGCCAAAAATAAAGAAAGGCCAAAAAGGAAAAAAATAAAGGCCAAAGAAAAAAATAAAATGAGAGAAAAGGAGAGAAGGGACAATGCTACTATCTCTTTTTCCACACTTGTGCTTCAAAATAGCACCATGATCTTCATAATAGAGAGTCTCATATGTTGTCACTTTCATATACTAGTGGGAATTTTTCATTATAGAACTTGGCTTGTATATTCCAATGATGGGCTTCCTCAAAGTGTCGTAGGTCTTCGTGAGCGAGCAAGTTGGATGCACCCCACTTAGTTTCTTTTGTTGAGCTTTCATATATTTATAGCTCTAGTGCATCCGTTGCATGGCAATCCGTACTCACTCACATTGATATCTATTAATGGGCATCTCCATGGCCCGTTGATATGCCTAGTTGATGTGAGACTATCTTCTCCTTTTTGTCTTCTCCACAACCACCATTCTATTCCACATATAGTGCTATGACCATGGCTCACGCTCATGTATTGCATGAAAGTTGAAAAAGTTTGAGATTATTAAAGTATGAAACAATTGCTTGGCTTGTCATCGGGGTTGTGCATGATTAAATACTTTGTGTGCTGATGATAGAGCATAACCAGACTATATGATTTTGTAGGGATAACTTTCCTTAGCCATGTTATTTTGAGAAGACATGATTACTTTGATTAGTATGCTTGAAGTATTACTATTTCTTATGTCAATATGAACTTTTATTTTGTATTCATTTGGATCTGAACATTCATGGCACAATAAAGAAAATTACATTATTAATTATGCTAGGTAGCATTCCACATCAAAAATTTCTTTTTTATCATTTACCTACTCGAGGATGAGCAGGAATTAAGCTTGGGGATGCTTGATATGTCTCCAATGTATCTATAATTTTTGATTGTTCCATGCTATTATATTACCCCTTTTGGATGTTTATGGGCTTTATTTTACACATTTAAATCATTTTTGGGACTAACCTACTAACCGGAGGCCCAACCCATATTGCTGTTTGTTTGCCTATTTCAGTATTTCGAAGAAAAGGAATATCAAACGGAGTCCAAACGGAATGAAACCTTCAGGAGCGTTATTTTTGGAACAAATCTGATCCGGAGAGCTTGGAGTGCATGTCAAGAAGTGTAGCGACCAGACCTCAAACAGACTGATCTCTGTGCTTAGTGTCATCCCTGGATTAGTAGTGCTGACACCACACAGTACTTGGAGGATTTATAACAGAGTAGCAATCACACACTTATTAGATCGAATGTCTCAAAAGAGAACTTATTGAAATAAATATGGCTTAAGGCCATCTAAAATCAATAACAGCGGAAGGCTTGGAAGATAAGCGAGTCCATCAACTCCAATGGCATCACTGAGTATAGAACCACGACCTAAAAGCATCTTACTCATCGTCTGAAAAGTCTGCAACATGAAACGTTGCAGCCCAAAAACGGGTCAGCACATGGAATATGCTGGCAATGTAACACATAGAGAACAACAATAGAATAAGCTATACTACATGCATATTTGGCTGGTGGTAAAGCTCTATGGTTACAGTTTTTGCATAAAGCCAATTTTTCCCTACTGCAAAGGAATAAAGTTATTTAACTAACATGTTGGTTGTTAAACATTGAGAATGGTTGACAGCATTCTCAATCCCAATTAAAAGTACTCATTAAAACCCAACAATATTAATTAAAGTAACATGATGAGATTCACATGATATCCAGGTACTAGATACTCAAGATGTCCATAACCGGGGACACGACTAACCATGATTACTTTATACACTCTGCAGAGGTTTGCGCACTTTTCCCCACATGACTCGATCGCCTCCGCTTGGTTTCTCGCACTACATGGTGTTTGAGAAACGGATGACCGAGACATAGTCTTTCAGAAGCACTTGCACCTTACATAGGGGTAGACCGTACCAACCTACATCCCCTACATCTGCTAGTCCATCCCGTAATAGTTCGCACAACTTAGTCAACTATGCTAGAGCCCATAATAGCATGTGGCTGCACACGGAAGTTTCTAGTTTGAATAATCTCATGATCCCTTTGAGCCTGGGTGGTGGTCCAAAGAAATACAGGAAAGTCCTGATAGAAACCAGGTGCCTCAATGCACCCAGATGTGTGTTTAAGTTGCCACCTTAAATAAACCATTAACTCAACAATCTCACATCTGTCATGGATACACTCACTCAATCCACGTCTACTAGCATAGCATGGCATAATAAGCAAACGTAGAAGTAACTCCCAAAGGTTTGATAATAAAACAGGTAATAGGTACTACCTCATCTACTTCCCTTCCCACAATTTAATTAGATCCTAATCATGCAATGTTTGAGGATAGATCTAATGCATAAAAACTGGGTATGAAAAGAGTATGATCAAAATGTTACTTGCCTTGCTGATGATCCGCGAGACCTACAGACTCGAAGTAACAGGCGGCGCACTACGGGTATTCTATCGCAGACAAACAAACAAACATACAATAAGTACTCATCTAATGCACAGGTAAAACTCGAGTAAAAGGTCTAACCAGAATGTTCAACTTAAGAACTCCGGTTTGCAAAAGAAACAGATCAAACAAAGCAACGAAAGTCAAATGGTGAAAGAAAACAGCTTCATTTTACTAATCTGGATCTAAGTCAAATTTTACAGAAGCAAAAAACTTGTTCAAGTAGATTATTCGGAAAGAGGGTTTTGAGACGAAACTCCAGGCGCTTGAATCGCCTGATTCCGATAAACGACCGAAAAGTTAAACTAAAACGGAAATCGGATCAGGAATCACGATCAGAAAAATCACGGATTAAATCCGAGAAAAAGGAAAACGATGAACGGGTCAACGAACGAACGTTCGTTAACTAAACTGATCTGACGAACACGTTCGTTAAAACGAACAAACGAGCGAACACTCGCTAATTAAACTAAACCGAAAAAAACCGATATAACGAAAAACCGAAAAAAAGAAGAAAAAACATCTCGGTTTTTTTAAAAAAAATGGCGGCACGCGGATCGAGGTGGCGGCGAACCTCGGCGGCGGCGGCGGCGAAGTCCGACGAGGCTCCGGCGGCGGCGGTGGAGTCCGGCGACGGCGGCGGCGGCTAGGGTTATGGTTTGCGCGGGTGGGCCGGCGGCGGCGGATCGGGCTGGCGGGGCGGCTGGGCCTGGGGCGCCGGGGCGGCGCTATATATAGTGCCCCCCGAGCGGAGTCCCGCTCGGGCACGGCCCGTAGGTCGGTTGCGTTTCTTTTTGTTTTTTTTTAATAATTCCGCGCAGAAGAAAATTAAGAAGAAATACTAAACGGACTCCAAAATTCCCAAAATAAATTTTCCCCGGCTTCTAAAATCAAGCCTGACAATATGAACATTTATTTGGGGCCTAAATGCAATTTTGAAAAACGCGCATTTTTCCTAAATCCAAATAAAAAGCGAAAAACTCCAAAATAAATCTTATTTGATTTTTTATTAAATCTTCATTATTTCTTTATTGTGGGAAAGTAATTTTATTCCCTCTCTGAAATTTTGGTAGTAGAAATAATTGAAGATAACATAAATAAAATCAAATGATCCTCTTTTCAAAATTTGAGAAAAACTCAAATATGAAAATAACGAAATCCCCAACTCTCTCTGTGCGTCCTTGAGTTGTGTAGAATTTCTACGATCGAGCCAGCAATGCAACAAAAGTATGATATGCAATGATGATCTATGTATAACATTCCAAATTGAAAATTTGGGATGTTACAAACCTACCCCCCTTAAGATGAATCTTGCCCTCGAGATTCGGGTTGGCTAGCAAATAGGTGAGGGTGGTCCTTGAGCAGATCTTCCTCTCGCTCCTAGGTGGCTTCCTCCTCGGTGTGGTGGCTCCAGTGAACTTTGCAAAACTTGATAACCTTACTGCGGGTAACTCTGCTGGCATACTCCAGAGTCTTAACTGGTTTCTCTTCATAGGTCAAATCTTCTTTCAGCTGAATCGCTTCCAGTGGCACAGTATCTCTCAGTGGTATATCAGCCATCTCTGCGTGACACTTCTTCAACTATGAAACATGGAACACATCGTGAACTCCTGACAATCCCTCAGGTAATTCCAACTTGTACACTACTTCTCCCATGCATTCCAAAACCTTGTATGGCCCCACAAAACATGGCGCTAACTTTCCTTTAACTCCAAAACGCTTAACTTCTCGAAGTGGAGATACTCGAAGATAAACTCTGTCCCCGACTTCATATTCTATCCCCGTGCGTTTTGAATCTGCATAGCTCTTCTGCCTTGATTGAGCTACCTTGAGCCTGTCGGGAATCAATTTTACTTTCTGTTCAGACTCCTTAATCAAATCCGGTCCAAACAACTGGTGATCTCCTACCTCATCCCAGAACAACGGGGTTCTGCACCTCCTTCCGTACAAGGCTTCGAAAGGGGCCATCTTCAAACTGGATTGATAACTATTGTTGTAAGAAAACTCCGCGTATGGCAAGTTGTCATCCCAACTTGATCCATAATCCAAAACACAAGCTCTAAGCATATCCTCCAAAATTTGATTGACTCTCTCGGCCTGTCCATCTGTCTGTGGGTGGAAAGCTGTGCTAAACTCCAGCCTGGTTCCCAATGTTTCGTGCAAATGCTTCCAGAACTTCGAGGTGAATTGGATTCCTCTATCTGACACGATACTCCTCGGAACTCCATGCAAACAAACAATCCTTGTCATGTATATCTTAGCCAATTTGGTGCTGCTGTAGGTAGTCTTTACTGGAATGAATTGAGCTACCTTTGTCAAATGATCGACTACAACCCAAATCGAGTCATAGCCTGAACGAGTCCTGGGCAATCCCGTGATGAAATCCATGCCTAGTTTATCCCACTTCCATTCGGGTATAGGCAATGGCTGTAACAATCCTGCTGGCTTCTGATGTTCTGCCTTCACCCTCTGACATACATCACAAACTGCTACATACTCTGCAATATCCTTCTTCATTCCGGTCCACCAGGAAGTTTCCTTCAAATCCAAATACATCTTCGTATTTCCGGGGTGAATCGAATATGGTGAATCATGTGCCTCTTGCAGAATCAAATTCCTGATCTCCGGGTCATTGGACACATAAACACGGTCCTCAAACCATAAGGTATCGTGCTCATCCTCACGAAATCCTTTAGCTTTTCCCTTGCTCATCCTTTCCTTAATGGAAGCAATTTCCTTATTTTCCTTTTGAGCTTCTCTGATTTTATCCATCAAAGTAGACTGAAACTCCAATGCTGCTACATAGCCTCTCGGAACTATTTCCAAACATAGCTCTCGAAGATCCTCGACTAACTCCTTGGGTATTTCTCCCGTCATTAGTGTATTGACATGGCTCTTGCGGCTCAACACGTCTGCTACAATGTTAGCCTTCCCGGGGTGATAATGCAATCTCATATCATAATCCTTAATAAGCTCCAACCATCTCCTCTGCCTAAGATTTAACTCCTTCTGCGTGAAGATGTAGTTCAAACTCTTGTGATCCGTGTACACCTCACAATGATTTCCAATGAGAAAATGTCTCCACGTTTTCAGTGCTTGCACTATGGCTGCTAACTCCAAATCATGAGTAGCATAATTCAACTCATGAGGCTTAAGTTGTCGTGAAGCATACGAAACAACTCTTCCCTCCTGCATAAGCACTGCTCCAAGTCCTCGACGTGAAGCATCGCAATACACTTTATAATCCTTGGTCTGATCTGGCAGAATTAATACTGGTGAGGTAACCAAACGTTTCTTCAACTCTTGGAAACTAGCCTCACACTCCTCAGTCCAATTGAACTTAGTATCCTTCTTCAACAACTCTGTCATAGGATTCGCAATCTTCGAGAAATTTTCAATGAATCTCCGGTAGTATCCTGCGAGTCCAAGGAAACTCCTGATCTCTCCAACTGTTGTTGGTGCTTCCCAGTTTGTCACAGTGACAACTTTAGTGGGGTCTACTGCGATACCTTCTCCGGATATAACATGTCCGAGAAATCCAACTTCCTTCAACCAAAACTCACACTTGCTGAACTTGGCGTATAGCTGATGTTCTCGGAGCTTCTCGAGTACCAAACGCAAGTGCTCCTCATGTTCCTCTTCATTTTTCGAGTAAACCAAAATATCATTAATGAACACCACGATGAACTTATCCAAAAACTCCATAAACACTTTGTTCATCATGTTCATAAAATAGGCTGGGGCGTTAGTCAGACCAAATGACATAACGGTGTACTCATACAACTCGTACCTGGTGGTAAAAGCTGTCTTTGGTATATCTTGCTCCCGAATCTTCAACTGATGGTATCCTGATCGCAAATCGATCTTGGAAAACACCTTAGCTCCTTGCAACTAATCAAACAGATCATTGATCATTGGTAGTGGGTACTTGTTCTTGATTGTTACTTCATTCAATCCGCGATAATTGACAACCATTCTTAACGATCCATCCTTCTTTTCCACCAGAAGTACTGGCGATCCCCAAGGCGAATAACTTGGGCGAATAAAACCTTTATCCAACAACTCATTAATCTTCTTCTTAATTTCCTCCAAATCTTGGGCTGGCATCCTGTACGGTCTCTTGGATATTGGCCCAGTGCCTGGCAGTAGTTCAATCAGAAACTCAATGTCTCTATCCGGTGGCATGCCTGGCAACTCTTCCGGAAACATGTCCGGGAAATCCCTTACCACTGGTACTTCTTCCTGCACAACTCCTGTTAAGGAATTTACATGTGCTCTTCTCGGCTCATGCCGTGATACATACTTGATTCTTCTTCCTTCAGGGGTGGTAAGCAAAATCGACTTACTGGCGCAATCAATATTCCCTCCATACTTCGATAACCAATCCATGCCTAATATCACAGCCAAACCTTGCGATTCCAAAACTATTACGTCCGAGGGAAATACATGGTGTCCAATCCTTAATGGCAGTTGATCACACCATATACTAGCGGTATACTCTGCTCCGAGTGAGGTTACTAGCATGGGTGACCTAAGTGCTTGGGTCGGTAGTTTATATTTATCCACAAATCCCCTTGATATATATGAATGCGATGCACCAGTATCGAAAAGAACAACTGCAGTAAATGTCTTAACGAAAAACTTACCTATTACCACGTCTGGCTGAGCTTCAACCTCCTCCACGGTAACGTGGTTCACTTGCCCCCTATTGAAAGGGTTGAGCTTCTTTCCTGAGCTTCCATTGCCATTTCCATTTTGGGCTTCTGGGGAATCATTTGCATAATGCCCAGTCTTACGGCACTTATAACAAGTGATATGTCTCAGGTCTGCCTTGGATGGTGTTGATGGGTTGGTGCGGTTTTGTCCATTGCTTCCTCCATTCCCATTTCCATTCTTTGTGCCGTTATGATTGTGCGAGCTGCCTCCTCCGTGAGTATGCTGAAAATGCCCTCCTGACTTTGGGGTAAAGTGTGGCTTCTGCTGAGCTCCAGAATTGTACTTCCCCTGTGCATACTTCCTCTTACGATTGTCAATCTGCTGTTGTTTCCCCTCAATCATAAGAGCACGATCTACTAACTCCTGATAGTTATTTAAAGTGGCTACCATCAACTGCATACTCAGCTCATCATTCAGTCCTTCTAGAAACTTCTCCTGCTTAACTTCATCTGTAGCAACGTCATCTGGGGCATAACGTGCTAGCTTACTGAAATCATCCACATACCGGCCAACTGTCCGTCCTCCTTGGTGTAAGTTGCGAAACTCACGCTTCTTCATGGCCATAGCTCCTGCTGAAACATGGGCAGTACAGAAAGCTTGTTGAAACTGATTCCATGTGACAGTGTCTACAGGGTAAGTGGCTGTAAAATTCTCCCACCATGCTGTTGCGGGTCCGTCAAGCTGATGTGCGGCAAACTTCACCTTTTCTCCATCTGTGCATCCTGCAGTGGTCAACTCCCTCCCTATCTTACGGAGCCAATCATCTGCTACTATAGGCTCGGTGCTACTGGAAAACACCGGCGGATTCAACCTTAAGAAATGTGCCAGATGGTCAACAGGTGGTGGTGGTGGGTTGTTGTTGTTGTTGTTGCCTTGGTTCTGTACCAATGTTTGAATCAAGGTATTCTGCTGCTGAATCAACTGAGTGATCTCTGGCGGGAAAACAAACTCGGGGTCGCGTCTCGGAGGCATCTGAGGATTTAGAGGGGAGAGTTAAGAATAGAATGAGGTCTAGTGAGATAACACTACCCACATGCACATGAGACAAAAGCACACAATATCATGCCAATCAATTCAAACAAGGGCATACAACGGTCTAACTATCGTTACAAAAGTGCTTGAACTAAAACTAATTAAATGGTGGAAAATTCTACTACTGTTATGGTGGTCAACTAGAAAAACTGCTCCAATGTAGATTCCACGATATCTGCTCCGGCTTCATCAACATAGTCATCATCGCTGTCGTCGGGATCCGAGTCGGTGTCGTTGATGATGATATAATTATCTGGACAAGTAGGTTCATCCTCTTCCTCTCTGGGTGCTGATCCTCCCATGAATACTCCAATCTTCTCCTTAAGGTCACCGTTCTGTCTTACTAGAGCGACGATTTCTTCCATATAGTCCTTACATGTAGCCTTGAGTTCTGCTTCTAGCTCCTTGATCCTGGTCATGGCCTTCTGTAGTTCCTCCATATCTGCGCACATCTGATTCTCCTGGCGTCGGATGTGTTGGTTTAACTCCTGAATATAAGCTGCAATTGATCTGTCCTTCCTGGTGGTGATCATCTCCCAATGCTCATCTCGGCGCCCACAAATCTGGTAGATAGTATTCTTGAGGTCGTTGTGGTAAACTTCTCCAATTCGTCCCATGGCGATGTGAGCTGCCATGCTTTTTCCTAGGCTCCATGTTGGTACATCGAAGGTAAACTCTATTGGCTCCATGACTGGTGCAAATGTCCTTCCTGGAATGTAGACTTCAATCCTCCAGTGCTCCTCTTCGGGTAAAGTGGCGTTAAAAGTCCCGGTGAAGCTTGGTACTCCTATGTTCAAGTATCTAGTGGCTTCCTTCAAGTGATATCCAAAAGGTGAATTCTCATCTGGTTGCGTGAACTTGATCCTTGCATTCGCCATCCTAAAGAATAGAAAAGATGAGGAGTCAGAAATGAGAAGAAAGAGTAGTGATCTAGGGCTTTAGCTTAATGGTCGTGTCCTACAGTCAGTGTGTGCTCTGATACCACCTTTGTAGCGACCAGACCTCAAATAGTCTGATCTCTGTGCTCAGTGTCATCCCTGGATCAGTAATGCTGACACCACACAATACTTGGAGGATTTATAACAGAGTAGCAATCACACACTTATTACATCGAATGTCTCAAAAGAGAACTTGTTGAAATAAATATGGCTTAAGGCCATCTAAAATCAATAACAACGGAAGGCTTGGAAGATAAGCGAGTCCATCAACTCCAACGGCATCACTGAGTATAGAACCACGACCTAAAAGCATCTTACTCGTCATCTAAAAAGTCTGCAACGTGAAACGTTGCAGCCCGAAAACGGGTCAGCACATGGAATATGCTGGCAATGTAACACATAGAGAACAACAATAGAATAAGCTATACTACATGCATATTTGGCTGGTGGTAAAGCTCTATGGTTACAGTTTTTGCATAAAGCCAATTTTACCCTACTGCAAAGGAATAATCTTATTTAACTAACATGGTGGTTGTTAAACATTGAGAATGGTTGACACCATTCTCAATCCCAATTAAAAGTACTCATTAAAACCCAACAATATTAATTAAAGTAACATGATGAGATTCACATGATATCTAGGTAATAGATACTCAATATGTCCATAACCGGGGACACGGCTAACCATGATTAGTTTATACACTCTGCAGAGGTTTGCGCACTTTTCCCCACATGACTCGATCGCCTCCGCTCGGTTTCTCGCACTACATGGTGTTTGAGAAACGGATGACCGAGACATAGTCTTTCAGAAGCACTTGCACCTTACATAGTGGTAGACCGTACCAACCTACATCCCCTACATCTGCTAGTCCACCCCGTAAGAGTTTGCACAACTTAGTCAACTATGCTAGAGCCCATAATAGCATGTGGCTGCACACGGAAGTTTCTAGTTTGAAAATCTCATGATCTCTTTGAGCCTGGGTGGCGGTCCGAAGAAATACAGGCAAGTCTTGATAGAAACTAGGTGCCTCAATCCACCCAGATGTGTGTTTAAGTTGCCACCTTAAATAAACCATTAATTCAACAATCTCACATCTGTCATGGATACACTCACCCAATCCACGTCTACTAGCATAGCATGGCATAATAAGCAAACGTAGAAGTAACTCCCAAAGGTTTGATAATAAAACAGGTAATAGGTACTACCTCATCTACTTCCCTTCCCACAATTTAATTAGATCCTAATCATGCAATGTTACTTGCCTTGCTGATGATCCGCGGCGCACTCCGGGTATTCTATCGCAGACAAACAAACAAACATACAATAAGTACTCATCTAATGCACAGGTAAAACTCGAGTAAAAGATCTAACCAGAATGTTCAACTTAAGAAATCCGGTTTGCAAAAGAAACAGATCAAACAAAGCAACGAAAGTCAAATGGCGAAAGAAAATAGCTTCGTTTTACTAATCTGGATCTAAGTCAAATTTTACAGAAGCAAAAACTCGTTTAAGTAGATTATTCGGAAAGAGGGTTTCGAGACGAAACTCTAGGCGCTTGAATCGCCTGATTCCGATAAACGAGCGAAAGGTTAAACTAAAACGAAAATCGGATCAGGAATCGCGATCAGAAAAATCGCGGATTAAATCCGAGAAAAAGGAAAACGACGAACGGGTCAACGAACAAACGTTCGTTAACTAAACTAATCTGACGAACACGTTCGTTAAAACGAATGAACGAGCGAACGCTCGCTAATTAAACTAAATCGAAAAAAACGATCTAACGAAAAACCGAAGAAAAAACCGCTCGTTTTTTAAAAAAAAACCCGCGGCACGCGGATGGAGGCGGCGGCGAACCTCGGCGGCGGCGGCGGCGAAGTCCGGCGAGGCTCCGGTGTCGGCTGGCGGCGGCGGCGTCGGCTAGGGTTAGGGTTTGCGCGTGTGGGCCGGCGGCAGCGGATCGGGCTGGCGGGGCGGGGCGGCTGGGCCTGGGCGCCGGGGCGGCGCTATATATAGTGCCCCCCGAGCAGAGTCCCGCTCGGACACGGCCCGTAGGTCGGTTGCGTTTTTTTTTTAAATAATTCCGCACAGAAGAAAAATAAAAAGAAATACTAAACAGACTCCAAATTTCCCGAAATAAATTTTCCCCGGCTTCTAAAATCAAGCCGGACAAGATGAACATTTATTTGGGGCCTAAATGCAATTTTGAAAAATGCGCACTTTTCCTAAATCCAAATAAAAAGCGAAAAACTCCAAAATAAATCTTATTTGATTTTTTAATTAAATATTCATTATTTCTTTATTGTGGGAAAGTCATTTTATTCCCTCTCTGAAATTTTGGTAGTAGAAATAATTGAAGATAAAATAAATAAAATCAAATGATCCTATTTTCAAAATTTGAGAAAAACTCAAATATGAAAATAATGAAATCCCCAACTCTCTCCATGGGTCCTTGAGTTGTGTAGAATTTCTAGGATTGAGCCAACAATGCAACAAAAATATGATGTGCAATGATGATCTATGTATAACATTTCAAATTGAAAATTTGTGATGTTACAAGTAGCCTCCGAGGGCCCCACAAGATAGGAGGGCGCCCCCCCCCCTTAGGGCGCGCCCCCTGTCTCGTGGGCCCCTCGGGCGGCCACCAACGTACTTCTTCCTCCTATATATACCTACGTACCCTGAAAACATCTAGGAGCACCACAAAACACAATTTCTACCGCCGTAACCTTCTGTATCCGCGAGATCCCATCTTGGAGCCCTTGCAGGCACTCTGCCAGAGGGGGAAGCAACCACGGAGGGCCTCTACATCAACATCCTTGCCCCTCCGATGAGTTGTGAGTAGTTTACCACGGACCTACGGGTCCATAGTTATTAGCTAGATGGCTTCTTCTCTCTTTTTGGATCTCAATACAATGTTCTCCCCCTCTCTTGTGGAGATCTATTCGATGTAAACTCTTTTTGTGATGTGTTTGTCGAGATCCGATGAATTGTGGGTTTATCATCAAGTTTATCTATGAATAATATTTGAATCTTCTCTGAATTCTTTTATGTATGATTGAGTTATCTTTGCAAGTCTGTTCGAATTATCAGTTTGGTTTGGCCTACTAGATTGATCTTTCTTGCCATGGGAGAAGTGCTTAGCTTTGGGTTCAATCTTGCGGTGTTCTTACCCAGTGATAGAAAGGGTTGCAAGACACATATTGTATTGTTGCCATCGAGGATAACAAGATGGGGTTTATATCATATTGCATGTGTTTATCCCTCTACATCATGTCATCTTGCTTAATGCGTTACTCTGTTCTTTTGAACTTAATACTCTAGATGCATGCTGGATAGCAGTCGATGTGTGGAGTAATAGTAGTAGATGTAGGCCGGAGTCAGTCTACTTGTTATGGATGTGATGCCTATATACATGATCATGCCTAGATAATCTCATAACTATGCGCTTTTCTATCAATTGCTCGACAGTAATTTGTTCACCCACCGTAATACTTATGCTATCTTGAGAGAAGCCTCTAGTGAAACCTATGGCCCCCGAGTCTATCTCTTATCATATTTGCTTTCAATCTACTTTATTTGCATCTTAACTTTTTGCATCTATATTACAAAATACCAAAGATATATTTATCTTATCATATCATCTTTATTAGATCTCACTTTCGCAAGTGGCTGTGAAGGGATTGAGAACCCCTTTATTGCGTTGGTTGCGAGTTCTCAGTTTGTTTGTGTAGGTGCGTGGGACTTTTGAGGAGCCTCCTACTGGATTGATACCTTGGTTCTCAAAACTGAGGGAAATACTTACGCTACACTTTGCTGCATCACCCTCTCCTCTACGAGGAAAACCAACGCAAGCTCAAGACGTAGCACTTACCAATACCACTTGGAATGGTTATGTTTTGTAAGGTTGATGTATTAAGCATGTTCGTGCCTTGTTTATTTCAGTACTGCACACTGAGTGATGTTCAAGCATTAACTGTTCAATTCAATTTCACCAATACTAGCAACAAACTTTGCTACCATGCTACTCTCCGCAATGAAGATATACTAGAGATGCTGCCCATTTCCTATTTTTGGTGGATGCTAACCCTGTTGTACTTAACATGCCTATCCATGTACTTACACATGGCCATAAAGGTCGATGTTGTTGTTTGCCGGTGAGGTTAGCTGCATCCCATGTCTTATAGTATTTTACATCATTTGTGCATCTGCAGTTTGGCTTCTAGCGTTTACTTGCTTCTTGTAGGTACACATGTCAGGGCACTGATCCACGCTTCGACCCGGAGGAAGAGCTCGCCTCCGCCGCCGCTGACTTTGGATGGGCTCTGGCCAAGATGAAGTGCCCCAGCATCTACCTGTCAGGACATACAAAGTATGAACTCACCAGTTCAATCTTACCAATACAAGTTGCAATTAATGGATATGTTTTGTACGATCGATGTGTTGGGGAACATAGCATGCAATTTCAAAAATTTCCTACGATCACGTACCCTCGTAGACCGTAAGCAGAAGCGTTAGCACAACGCGGTTGATGTAGTCGTACGTCTTCACGGTCCGACCGATCCAAGCACCGAACGTACGGCACCTCCGAGTTCAGCACACGTTCAGCTCGATTACGATCCCCGGGCTCCGATCCAGCAAAGCTTCGGGGATGAGTTCCGTCATCACGACGGCGTGGTGGCGATGATGATGTTCTACCGGTGCAGGGCTTCGCCTAAACTCCACGACGATATGACCGAGGTGGAATATGGTGGAGGGGGCACCGCACACGGCTAAGGAACGATCCGTAGATCAACTTGTGTGTCATGGGGTGCCCCCTTGCCCTCGTATATAAAGGAGCAAGGGAGGGGGTGGCCGGCCTAGGAGGAGGCGCACCAAGGAGGAGTCCTACTCCCACTGGGAGTAGGATTCCCCCCTTCCAAGTAGTAGGAGTAGGAGTCAAGGAAAGGGGGAAGAGAAGAGAAGGAAGGAGGGGGCGCAGCCCCTCCCCCTAGTCCAATTCGGACTAGGCCTTGGGGGGGCGCCCAACCTCTCCTCTCTCTTTCCCCTAAATCCCAATAAGGCCCATATACTCCCCGGCGAATTCCCGTAACTCTCCGGTACTCCGAAAAATACCCGAATCACTCGGAACCTTTCCGAACTCCGAATATAGTCGTCCAATATATCGATCTTTACGTCTCGACCATTTCGAGACTCCTCGTCATGTCCCCGATCTCATCCGGGACACTGAACTCCTTTGGTACATCAAAACTCATAAACTCATAATATAACTGTCAACGAAACCTTAAGCGTGCGGACCCTACGGGTTCGAGAACAATGTAGACATGACCTAGAACTATTCTCGGTCAATAACCAATAGCGGAACCTGGATGCCCATATTGGGTCCTACATATTCTACGAAGATCTTTATCGGTCAAACCGCATAACAACATACATTGTTCCCTTTGTCATCGGTATGTTACTTGCCCGAGATTTGATCGTCGGTATCCAATACCTAGTTCAATCTCGTTACCGGCAAGTCTCTTTACTCGTTACATAATGCATCATCCCGTAACCAACTCATTGGTCACATTGCTTGCAAGGCTTGTAGTGATGTGCATTACCGAGAGGGCCCAGAGATACCTCTCCGACAATCGGAGTGACATAACCTAATCTCAAAATACGCCAACTCAACATGTACCTTCGGAGACACCTGTAGTACTCCTTTATAATCACCCAGTTACGTTGTGACGTTTGGTAGCACCCAAAGTGTTCCTCCGGTAAACGGGAGTTGCATAATCTCATAGTTACAGGAACATGTATAAGTCATGAAGAAAGCAATAGCAACATACTAAACGATCAAGTGCTAGGCTAACGGAATGGGTCATGTCAATCACATCATTCTCCTAATGATGTGATCTCGTTAATCAAATGACAACTCTTTTTTCCATGGCTAGGAAACTTAACCATCTTTGATTCACGAGCTAGTCAAGTAGAGGCATACTAGTGACACTATGTTTGTCTATGTATTCACACATGTATTATGTTTCCGGTTAATACAATTCTAGCATGAATAATAAACATTTATCATGAAATAAGGAAATAAATAATAACTTTAGTATTGCCTCTAGGGCATATTTCCTTCAGTCTCCCACTTGCACTAGAGTCAATAATCTAGTTCACATCGCCATGTGATTCAACACCAATATTCATATCTGTATATGATTAACACCCATTGTTCACATCGTCATGTGACCAACACCCAAAGGGTTTACTAGAGTCAATAATCTAGTTCACATCGCTATGTGATTAACACCCAAAGAGTACTAAGGTGTGATCATGTTTTGCTCGTGAGAGAAGCTTAGTCAACGGGTCTGTCACATTCAGAGCCGTATGTATTTTGCAAATATTCTATGTCCACAATGCTCTGCATGGAGCTACTCTAGCTAATTGCTCCCACTTTCAATATGTATCCAGATTGAGACTTACAGTCATCTGGATCAGTGTAAAAGTTTGCACCAATGTAACTTTTACAACGAACTCTTTTATCACCTCCATAATCGAGAAACATCTCCTTAGTCCTCACTAAGGATATTCTTGACCGCTGTCCAGTGATCTACTATTAGATCAAAATTGTATTCCTTTGCCAAACTCATAGCAAGGTATACAATTGGTCTGGTAGCATAGCATACTTTATAGAACCTATGACTGAGGCATAGGGAATGACTTTTCATTCTATTTCTATTTTCTGCCGTGGTCGGGATTTGAGTCTTACTCAATTTCACACCTTGCAACACAGGCAAGAACTCCTTCTTTCACTGTTCCATTTTGAACTATTTCAAAAAATTATGAAGGTATGTACTCATTGAAAAATCTTATCAAGCGTCTTGATCTATCTATATAGATCATGATGCTCAATGTGTAAGTAGCTTTACTGAGGTCTTTCTTTGAAAAACTCCTTTCAAACACTCATTTATGCTTTCCAGAAAATTCTACATCATTTCCAATTAATAATATGTCATTCACATATACTTATGAGAAAGGTTGTAGTGCTCCCACTCACTTTCTTGTAAATACAGGCCTTTCCAAAAGTCTGTATAAAACCATATGCTTTGATCAACTCATCAAAGCGTATATTCCAACTCCGAGATGCTTGCACCAGTCAATTTATGGATCGCTGGAGCTTGCACATTTTGTTAGCACCTTTAGGATTAACAAAACCTTCTGGTTGCATCATATACAACTCTTCTTTAAAAAATCCATTAAGGAATGCAGTTTTGACATCCATTTGCCAGCTTTCATAAAATGTGGCAATTGCTAACATGATTTGAACAGACTTAAGCATTGATACGAGTGAGAAAATCTCATTGTATTCAACACCTTGAACTTGTCGAAAACTTTTCGCAACAAGTCAAGCTTAGTAGATAGTAACACTACTATCAGTGTCCATCTTCCTCTTGAAGATCCATTTATTTAACATGGCTTGCTGATCATCGAGCAAGTCAATCAAAGTCCATACTTTGTTCTCATACATGGATCATATCTCAGATTTTATGGCCTCAAGCCATTTCGCGGAATCTGGGCTCATCATCGCTTCCTCATAGTTCGTAGGTTCATCATGGTCTAGTAACATGACTTCCAGAATAGGATTTACCATACCACACTAGCGCGGACCATACTCTGAATACCTACGAGTTTCTGTAGTAACTTGATCCAAAGTTTCATGATCATCATCATTAACTTCCTCACTAATCGGTGTAGGCATCACTGGAACTGACTTCTGTGATGATCTACTTTCCAATTTTGGAGAAGGTACAATTTCCTTATCAAGTTCTACTTTCCTCCCACTCACTTCTTTCGACAGAAACTCCTTCTCTAGAAAGGATCCATCTTAGCAACGAATAACTTGCCTTTGGATCTGTTAGAAGGTGCACCTAATAGTTACTTTTGGGTATTCTAAGAAGACGCACTTCTCCGATTTGGGTTCGAGCTTATTAGGTTGAAACTTTTTCACATAAGCATCGCAGCCCCAAACTTTAAGAAATGACAACTTTGGTTTCTTGCTTAAACCACAGTTCATAAGGCGTCGTCTCAACGGATATTGATGGTGCCCTATTTAAAGTGAATGCAGCTGTCTCTAATGCATAATCCCAAAACGATAGTGGTAAACCGATAAGAGACATCATAGATCGCACCATATCTAGTAAAGTACGATTACGACGTTCGGACACACCATAACGTTGTGGTGTTCCAGGTGGCGTGAGCTGTGAAACTATTCCACATTGTTTTAATTGAAGACCAAACTCGTAACTCAAATATTCATCTCCGCGATCAGATCGCAGAAACTTTATTTTCTTGTTATGATGATTTTTCCACTTCACTCTGAAATTCTTTGAACCTTTCAATTATTTCAGACTTATGTTTCATCAAGTAGTTATACCCATATCTGCTCAAATCATCTTGTGAAAGTCAGAAAATAACGATACTTGCCACGAGCATCAACACTCATTGGATCACATACATCGGTATGTATTATTTCCAACAAGTCAGTAGCTCGTTCCATTGTTCTGAAGAACGGAGTTTTAGTCATATTGCCCAAAAGGCACGGTTCGCAAGCATCAAATGATTCATAACCAAGTGATTCCAAAAATCCATCTTTATGGAGTTTCTTCATGCGCTTTACACCGATATGACCCAAACGGCAGTGCCACAAATAAGTTGCACTATCATTATTAACTTTGCATCTTTTGGCATCAATATTATGAATTTGTGTATCACTACGATCGAGATCCAACAAACTATTTTCATTGGGTGTATGACCATTGAAGATTTTATTCATGTAAACAGAACAACAATTATTCTCTGATTTTAAATGAATAACCGTATTGCAATAAACAAGATCAAATCATATTCATGCTCAATGCAAACGCCAAATAACATTTATTTAGGTTCTACACAAATCTCGAAAGTGTAGGGAGAGTGTGATGATGATCATATCAATCTTGGAACTATTTCCTACACACATCGTCACTTCACCCTCAACTAGTTTCTGTTTATTCCGTAACTCCTGTTTTGAGTTACTAATATTTAGCAACCGAACAAGTATCAAATACTCAGGGGCTACTATAAACACTAGTAAGGTACACATCAATAACCTGTATATCAAATATACCCTTGTTCACTTTGCCATCCTTCTTATCCACCAAATACTCAGGGTATTTCCGTTTCCAGTGACCATTTCCTTTGCAGTGTAAGCACTCAGTTTCAGGCTTTGGTCCATCTATGAGCTTCTTCGCGGGAGTGACAACTTGCTTGTCATTCTACTCGAAGTTCCCTTTCTATCCCTTTGCCCTTTTCTTGAAACTAATGGTCTTGTCAATCATCAACACTTGATGCTCTTTCTTAATTTCTACCTTCGTCGATTTCAACATCACGAAGAGCTCGGGAATCGTTTTCGTCATCCCTTGCATACTATAGTTCATCACAAAGTTCTACTAACTTAGTGATGGTGACTAGAGAACTCTGTCAATCACTATCTTATCTGGAAGATTAACTCCCACTTGATTCAAGCGATTGTAGTACCCAGACAATCTGAGCACATGCTCACTGGTTGAGCGATTCTCCTCCATCTTTTAGCAATAGAACTTGTTGGAGACTTCATATCTCTCAACTCGGGTATTTGCTTGAAATATTAACTTCAACTCCTGGAACATCTCATATGGTCCATGACGTTCAAAACGTCTTTGAAGTCCCAATTCTAAGCCATAAAGCATGGTGCACAAAACTATCAAGTAGTCATCATTTGAGATAGCCAAACGTTCATAACGTCTGCATCTGCCCCTGCAATAGGTTTGTCACCTAGCGGTGCATCAAGGACATAATTCTTCTATGCAGCAATGAGGATAAACCTCAGATCACGGATCCAATCCGCATCATTGCTACTAACATTTTTCAACACAGTTTTCTCTAGGAACGTATCAAAATAAACATATGAAAGCAACAATGCAAGCTATTGATCTACAACATAATTTGCAAAATACTACCAGGTACTAAGTTCATGATAAATTTAAGTTCAATTAATCATATTACTTAAGAACTCCCACTTAGACAGACATCTCTCTAGTCATCTAAGTGATCACGTGATCCAAATCAACTAAACCATGTCCGATCATCACGTGAGATGGAGTAGTTTCAATGGTGAACATCATTATGTTGATCATATCTACTATATGATTCACGCTCGACCTTTCGGTCTCCGTGTTCCGAGGCCATATCTGTATATGCTAGGCTCGTCAAGTTTAACCCGAGTATTTCGCGTGTGCAACTGTTTTGCACCCGTTGTATTTGAACGTAGAGCCTATCACACCCGATCATCACGTGGTGTCTCAGCACGAAGAACTTTCGCAACGGTGCATACTCAGGAAGAACACTTCTTGATAATTAGTGAGAGATCATCTTAAAATGCTACCGTCAATCAAAGCAAGATAAGATGCATAAAGGATAAACATCACATGCAATCAATATAAGTGATATGATATGGCCATCATCATCTTGTGCTTGTGATCTCCATCTTCGAAGCACCGTCCTGATCACCATCGTCACCGGCGTGACACCTTGATCTCTATCGTAGCATCGTTGTCGTTACACCATCTATTGCTTCTACGACTATCGCTACCACTTAGTGATAAAGTAAAGCAATTACAGGGCGTTTGCATTTCATACAATAAAGCGACAACCATATGGCTCCTGCCAATTGCCGATAACTTCGGTTACAAAACATGATCATCTCATACAATAAAATATAGCATCACGTCTTGACCATATCACATCACAACATGCCCTGCAAAAACAAGTTAGACGTCCTCTACTTTGTTGTTGCATGTTTTACGTGGCTGCTACGGGCTTAGTAAGAACCGTTCTTACCTACGCACCAAAACCACAATGATAGTTCGTCAAGTTAGTGCTGTTTTAACCTTCGCAAGGACCGGGCGTAGCCACCCTCGATTCAGCTAAAGTGAGAGAGACAGACACCCGCCAGCACCTTTAAGCACAAGTGCTCGTAGCGGTGAAACCAGTCTCGCGTAAGCGTACGCGTAATTTCGGTCTGGGCCGCTTCATCTCACAATACCACAGAACCAAAGTATGATATGCTGGTAAGCAGTATGACTTGTATCACCCACAACTCACTTGTGTTCTACTCGTGCATATAACATCAACGCATAAAACCTAGGCTCGGATGCCACTGTTGGGGAACGTAGTAATTTCAAAAAATTTCCTACGCACACGCAAGATCATGGTGATGGCATAGCAACGAGAGGGGAGAGTGTTGACCATGTACCCTCGTAGACCGTAAGCGGAAGCGTTAGCACAACGCAGTTGATGTAGTCGTACGTCTTCACGATCCGACCGATCCAAGCACCGAACGTACGGCACCTCCGAGTTCAGCACACGTTCAGCTCGATGACGATCCCCGGGCTCCGATCCAGCAAAGCTTCGGGGATGAGTTCCGTCAGCACGACGGCGTGGTGACGATGATGATGTTATACCGGCGCAGGGCTTCGCCTAAACTCCGCGACGATATGACCGAGGTGGAATATGGTGGAGGGGGGCACCGCACACGGCTAAGGAACGATCCGTAGATCAACTTGTGTGTCATGGGGTGCCCCCCTGCCCCCGTATATAAAGGAGCAAGGGAGGGGTGGCCGGCCTAGGAGGAGGCGCACTAAGGAGGAGTCCTACTCCCACCGGGAGTAGGATTCCCCCCCTTCCAAGTAGTAGGAGTAGGAGTCAAGGAAAGGGGGGAGAGAAGAGAAGGAAGGAGGGGGCGCAGCCCCTCCCCCTAGTCCAATTCGGACTAGGCCTTGGGGGGCGCCCAACCTCTCCTCTCTCTTTCCCCTAAAGCCCAATAAGGCCCATATACTCCCCGGTGAATTCCCGTAACTCTCCGGTACTCCGAAAAATACCCGAATCACTCGGAACCTTTCCGAACTCCGAATATAGTCGTCCAATATATCGATCTTTACGTCTCGACCATTTCGAGACTCCTCGTCATGTCCCCGATCTCATCCGGGACTCCGAACTCCTTTGGTACATCAAAACTCATAAACTCATAATATAACTGTCATCGAAACCTTAAGCGTGCGGACCCTACGGGTTCGAGAACAATGTAGACATGACCTAGAACTATTCTCGGTCAATAACCAATAGTGGAACCTGGATGCCCATATTGGTTCCTACATATTCTACGAAGATCTTTATCGGTCAAACCGCATAACAACATACGTTGTTCCCTTTGTCATCGGTATGTTACTTGCCCGAGATTATATCGTCGGTATCCAATACCTAGTTCAATCTCGTTACCGGCAAGTCTCTTTACTCGTTACGTAATGCATCATCCCGTAACCAACTCATTGGTCACATTGCTTGCAAGGCTTGTAGTGATGTGCATTACCGAGAGGGCCCAGAGATACCTCTCCGACAATCGGAGTGACAAAACCTAATCTCGAAATACGCCAACTCAACATGTACCTTCGGAGACACCTGTAGTACTCGTTTATAATCACCCAGTTACGTTGTGATGTTTGGTAGCACCCAAAGTGTTCCTCCGGTAAACGGGAGTTGCATAATCTCATAGTTACAGGAACATGTATAAGTCATGAAGAAAGCAATAGCAACATACTAAACGATCAAATGCTAGGATAACGGAATGCGTCATGTCAATCACATCATTCTCCTAATGATGTGATCTCGTTAATCAAATGACAACTCTTTTGTCCATGGCTAGGAAACTTAACCATCTTTGATTCACGAGCTAGTCAAGTAGAGGCATACTAGTGACACTATGTTTGTCTATGTATTCACACATGTATTATGTTTCCGGTTAATACAATTCTAGCATGAATAATAAACATTTATCATGAAATAAGGAAATAAATAATAACTTTAGTATTGCCTCTAGGGCATATTTCCTTCAGTCTCCCACTTGCACTAGAATCAATAATCTAGTTCACATCGCCATGTGATTTAACACCAATATTCATATCTGTATATGATTAACACCCATTGTTCACATCGTCATGTGACCAACACCCAAAGGGTTTACTAGAGTCAATAATCTAGTTCACAACGCTATGTGATTAACACCCAAAGAGTACTAAGGTGTGATCATGTTTTGCTCGTGAGAGAAGCTTAGTCAATAGGTCTGTCACATTCAGAGCCGTATGTATTTTGCAAATATTCTATGTCCACAATGCTTTGCATGGAGCTACTCTAGATAATTGCTCCCACTTTCAATATGTATCCAGATTGACACTTAGAGTCATCTGGATCAGTGTAAAAGTTTGCACCGATGTAACTTTTACAACGAACTCTTTTATCACCTTCATAATCGAGAAACTTCTCCTTAGTCCTCACTAAGGATATTCTTGACCACTGTCCAGTGATCTACTATTAGATAAAAATTGTATTCCTTTGCCAAACTCAGAGCAAGGTATACAATAGGTCTGGTAGCATAGCATACTTTATAGAACCTATGACTGAGGCATAGGGAATGACTTTTCATTCTCTTTCTATTTTCCGCCGTGGTCGGGATTTGAGTCTTACTCAATTTCACACCTTGCAACACAGGCAAGAACTCCTTCTTTCACTGTTCCATTTTGAACTATTTCAAAAAATTATGAAGGTATGTACTCATTGAAAAATATTATCAAGCGTCTTGATCTATCTATATAGATCATGATGCTCAATGTGTAAGTAGCTTTACTGAGGTCTTTCTTTGAAAAACTCCTTTATGCTTTCCAGAAAATTCTACATCATTTCCAATTAATAATATGTCATTCACATATACTTATTAGAAAGGTTGTAGTGCTCCCACTCACTTTCTTGTAAATACAGGCCTTTCCAAAAGTCTATATAAAACCATATGCTTTGATCAACTCATCAAAGCGTATATTCCAACTCCGAGATGCTTGGACCAGTCAATTGATGGATCGCTGGAGCTTGCACATTTTGTTAGCACCTTTAGGATTAACAAAACCTTCTGGTTGCATCATATACAACTCTTCTTTAAAAAATCCATTAAGGAATGCAGTTTTGACATCCATTTGCCAGCTTTCATAAAATGTGGTAATTGCTGACATGATTCGAACAGACTTAAGCATTGATACGAGTGAGAAAATCTCATTGTATTCAACGCCTTGAACTTGTCGAAAACTTTTCGCAACAAGTCAAGCTTAGTAGATAGTAACACTACTATCAGTGTCCGTCTTCCTCTTGAAGATCCATTTATTTAACACGGCTTGCTAATCATCGAGCAAGTCAATCAAAGTCCATACTTTGTTCTCATACATGGATCATATCTCAGATTTTATGGCCTCAAGCCATTTCGCGGAATCTGGGCTCATCATCGCTTCCTCATAGTTCGTAGGTTCATCATGGTCTAGTAACATGACTTCCAGAATAGGATTTACCATACCACACTGGCGCGGACCGTACTCTGAATACCTATGAGTTTCTGTAGTAACTTGATCCGAAGTTTCATGATCATCATCATTAACTTCCTCACTAATCGGTGTAGGCATCACTAGAACTGACTTCTGTGATGATCTACTTTCCAATTTTGGAGAAGGTACAATTTCCTTATCAAGTTCTACTTTCCTCGCACTCACTTCTTTCGAGAGAAACTCCTTCTCTAGAAAGGATCCATCTTAGCAACGAATAACTTGCCTTTGGATCTGTGATAGAAGGTGTACCCAATAGTTACTTTTGGGTATTCTATGAAGACGCACTTCTCCGATTTGGGTTTGAGCTTATTAGGTTGAAACTTTTTCACATAAGCATCGCAGCCCCAAACTTTAAGAAACGGCAACTTTGGTTTCTTGCTTAGACCACAGTTCATAAGGCGTCGTCTCAATGGATATTGATGGTGCCCTATTTAAAGTGAATGCAGCTGTCTCTAATGCATAATCCCAAAACGATAGTGGTAAACCGATAAGAGACATCATAGATCGCACCATATCTAGTAAAGTACGATTACGACATTCGGACACACCATAACATTGTGGTGTTCCAGGTGGCGTGAGCTGTGAAACTATTCCACATTGTTTTAGTTGAAGACCAAACCTGTAACTCAAATATTCGTCTCCGCAATCAGATCGCAGAAACATTATTTTCTTGTTATGATGATTTTTCCACTTCACTCTGAAATTCTTTGAACCTTTCGATTATTTCAGACTTATGTTTCATCAAGTAGATATACCCATATCTGCTCAAATCATCTTGTGAAGGTCAGAAAATAACGATACTTGCCACGAGCATCAACACTCATTGGATCACATACATCGGTATGTATTATTTCCAACAAGTCAGTAGCTCATTCCATTGTTCTGAAGAACGGAGTTTTAGTCATCTTGCCCAAAAGGCACGGTTCGCAAGCATCAAATGATTCATAACCAAGTGATTTCGAAAATCCATCTTTATGGAGTTTCTTCATGCGCTTTACGCCGATATGACCCAAACGGCAGTGCCACAAATAAGTTGCACTATCATTATTAACTTTGCATCTTTTGGCATCAATATTATGAATATGTGTATCACTACGATCGAGATCCAACAAACTATTTTCATTGGGTGTATGACCATTGAAGGTTTTATTCATGTAAACAGAACAACAATTATTCTCTGATTTTAAATGAATAACCGTATTGCAATAAACATGATCAAATCATATTCGTGCTCAACGCAAACGCCAAATAACATTTATTTAGGTTCTACACAAATCTCGAAAGTGTAGGGAGAGTGTGATGATGATCATATCAATCTTGGAACTATTTCCAACACACATCGTCACTTCACCCTCAACTAGTCTCTGTTTATTCCGTAACTTCTTTTTGAGTTACTAATATTTAGCAACCGAACAAGTATCAAATACTCAGGGGCTACTATAAACACTAGTAAGGTACACATCAATAACCTGTATATCAAATATACCCTTGTTCACTTTGCCATCCTTCTTATCCACCAAATATTCAGGGTATTTCCGTTTGCAGCGACCATTTCCTTTGCAGTGTAAGCACTCAGTTTCAGGCTTTGGTCCAGCTGTGGGCTTCTTCGCGGGAGTGACAACTTGCTTGTCATTCTACTTGAAGTTCCCTTTCCATCCCTTTGCCCTTTTTCTTGAAACTAGTAGTCTTGTCAATCATCAACACTTGATGCTCTTTCTTAATTTCTACCTTCGTCGATTTCAACATCACGAAGAGCTCGGGAATTGTTTTCGTCATCCCTTGCATACTATAGTTCATCACAAAGTTCTACTAACTTAGTGATGGTGACTAGAGAACTCTGTCAATCACTATCTTATCTGGAAGATTAACTCCCACTTGATTCAAGCGATTGTAGTACCCAGACAATCTGAGCACATGCTCACTGGTTGAGCGATTCTCCTCCATCTTTTAGCAATAGAACTTGTTGGAGACTTCATATCTCTCAACTCGGGTATTTGCTTGAAATATTAACTTCAACTCCTGGAACATCTCATATGGTCCATGACGTTCAAAACGTCTTTGAAGTCCCGATTCTAAGCCATAAAGCATGGTGCACAAAACTATCAAGTAGTCATCATTTGAGCTAGCCAAACGTTCATAACGTCTGCATCTGCTCCTGCAATAGGTTTGTCACCTAGCGGTGCATCAAGGACATAATTCTTCTATGCAGCAATGAGGATAAACCTCAGATCACGGATCCAATCCGCATCATTGCTACTAACATTTTTCAACACAGTTTTCTCTAGGAACATATCAAAATAAACATATGAAAGCAACAATGCAAGCTATTGATCTACAACATAATTTGCAAAATACTACCAGGTACTAAGTTCATGATAAATTTAAGTTCAATTAATCATATTACTTAAGAACTCCCACTTAGACAGACATCTCTCTAGTCATCTAAGTGATCACGTGATCCAAATCAACTAAACCATGTCCGATCATCACGTGAGATGGAGTAGTTTCAATCGTGAACATCATTATGTTGATCATATCTACTATATGATTCATGCTCGACCTTTCGGTCTCCGTGTTCCGAGGCCATATCTGTATATGCTAGGCTTGTCAAGTTTAACCCGAGTATTCCGCGTGTGCAACTGTTTTGCACCCGTTGTATTTGAACATAGAGCCTATCACACCCGATCATCACGTGGTGTCTCAGCACGAAGAACTTTCGCAATGGTGCATACTCAGGAAGAACACTTCTTGATTATTAGTGAGAGATCATCTTAAAATGCTACCGTCAATCAAACCAAGATAAGATGCATAAAGGATAAACATCACATGCAATCAATATAAGTGATATGATATGGCCATCATCATCTTGTGCTTGTGATCTCCATCTTCGAAGCACCGTCGTGATCACCATCGTCACCGGTGCGACACCTTGATCTCCATCGTAGCATCATTGTCGTTACGCCATCTATTGCTTCTACGACTATCGCTATCGCTTAGTGATAAAGTAAAGCAATTACAGGGCGTTTGCATTTCATACAATAAAGCGACAACCATATGGCTCCTTCTAGTTGCCGATAACTTCGGTTACAAAACATGATCATCTCATACAATAAAATATAGCATCACGTCTTGACCATATCACATCACAA
Source organism: Triticum dicoccoides (assembly GCF_002162155.2). Lineage (NCBI taxonomy): Eukaryota > Viridiplantae > Streptophyta > Magnoliopsida > Poales > Poaceae > Triticum > Triticum dicoccoides. The sequence continues at coordinate 326,236,615 of NC_041385.1, read as the reverse complement.
CATGCCCTGCAAAAACAAGTTAGACGTCCTCTACTTTGTTGTTGCAAGTTTTAGGTGGCTGCTACGGGCTTAGCAAGAACCGTTCTTACCTACGCATCAAAACCACAACGATAGTTCGTCAAGTTAGTGCTGTTTTAACCTTCGCAAGGACCGGGCGTAGCCACACTTGATTCAGCTAAAGTGAGAGAGACAGACACCCGCCAGCCACCTTTAAGCACAAGTGCTCGTAACGGTGAAACCAGTCTCGCGTAAGCGTACGCGTAATGTCGGTCCGGGCCGCTTCATCTCACAATACCGTAGAACCAAAGTATGACATGCTGGTAAGCAGTATGACTTGTATCGCCCCAACTCAGTTGTGTTCTACTCGTGCATATAACATCAACGCATAAAACCTAGGCTCGGATGCCACTGTTGGGGAACGTAGTAATTTCAAAAAAATTCCTACGCACACGCAAGATCATGGTGATAGCATAGCAACGAGAGGGGAACGTACCCTCGTAGACCGTAAGCGGAAGCGTTAGCACAACGCGGTTGATGTAGTCGTACGTCTTCACGATCCGACCGATCCAAGCACCGAACGTACAGCACCTCCGAGTTCAGCACACGTTCAGCTCGATGACGATCCCCGGGCTCCGATCCAGCAAAGCTTCGGGGATGAGTTCCGTCAGCACGACGGCGTGGTGACAATGATGATGTTCTACCGGTGCAGGGCTTCGCCTAAACTCCGCGACGATATGACCGAGGTGGAATATGGTGGAGGGGGGCACCGCACACGGCTAAGGAACGATCCGTAGATCAACTTGTGTGTCATGGGATGCCCCCTGCCCCCGTATATAAAGGAGCAAGGGAGGGGTGGCCGGCCTAGGAGGAGGCGCACCAAGGAGGAGTCCTACTCCCACCGGGAGTAGGATTCCCCCCCTTCCAAGTAGTAGGAGTAGGAGTCAAGGAAAGGGGGAAGAGAAGAGAAGGAAGGAGGGGGCGCAGCCCCTCCCCCTAGTCCAATTCGGACTAGGCCTTGGGGGGCGCCCAACCTCTCCTCTCTCTTTCCCCTAAAGCCCAATAAGGCCCATATACTCCCCGGCGAATTCCCGTAACTCTCCGGTACAACGAAAAATACCCGAATCACTCGGAACCTTTCCAAACTACGAATATAGTCGTCCAATATATCGATCTTTACGTCTCGACCATTTCGAGACTCCTCGTCATGTCCCCGATCTCATATGGGACTCTGAAATCCTTTGGTACATCAAAACTCATAAACTCATAATATAACTATCATCGAAACCTTAAGCGTGCGGACCCTACGGGTTCGAGAACAATGTAGACATGACCTAGAACTATTCTCGGTCCATAACCAATAGCGGAACCTGGACGCCCATATTGGTTCCTACATATTCTACGAAGATCTTTATCGGTCAAACCGCATAACAACATACATTGTTCTCTTTGTCATCGGTATATTACTTGCCCGAGATTTGATCGTCGGTATCCAATACCTAGTTCAATCTCGTTACCGGCAAGTCTCTTTACTCGTTATGTAATGCATCATCCCGTAACCAACTCATTGGTCACATTGCTTGCAAGGCTTGTAGTGATGTGCATTACCGAGAGGGCCCAGAGATACCTCTTCGACAATCGGAGTGACAAAACCTAATCTCGAAATACGCCAACTCAACATGTACCTTCGGAGACACCTGTAGTACTCCTTTATAATCACCCAGTTACGTTGTGACGTTTGGTAGCACCCAAAGTGTTCCTCCGGTAAACGGGAGTTGCATAATCTCATAGTTACAGGAACATGTATAAGTCATGAAGAAAGCAATAGCAACATACTAAACGATAAAGTACTAGGCTAACGGAATGGGTCATGTCAATCACATCATTCTCCTAATGATGTGATCCCGTTAATCAAATGACAACTCTTTTTTCCATGGCTAGGAAACTTAACCATCTTTGATTCACGAGCTAGTCAAGTAGAGGCATACTAGTGAAACTATGTTTGTCTATGTATTCACACATGTATTATGTTTCCGGTTAATACAATTCTAGCATGAATAATAAACATTTATCATGAAATAAGGAAATAAATAATAACTTTAGTATTGCCTCTAGGGCATATTTCCTTCCGGTGCCCCCTTTCCCCCGTATATAAAGGAGGGAGGAGGAGGCCGGCCACCAGGGGTGCACCAAGGGAGGGAGAGTCCTACTAGGACTCCACTCCTAGTAGGATTCGGTCCCCCCTCTTTTTTTCCTTCTTACGGAGGTGGAAATGGGGAAGGAGAGGGAGTAGGAGAAGGAAATGGGGGTGGCACCCCTTTCCCTAGTCCAATTCACCCTCCTCCCTTGTGGGGGCGCACCAGCCCCTTGTGGGCTGGTTAGCCTCCCTCCCATGGCCCATAATGGCCCATATCTTCCACCGGGGGGTTCCGGTAACCTTTCCGGTACTCCAGTTTGTACTCGATACACCCCGGAACCCTTTCGGTGTCCAAATACCACCTTCCAATATATCAATCTTTACCTCTCGATCATTTCGAGACTCCTAGTCATGTTTGTGATCTCATCTGGCACTCTGAACAAAATTCGGTCACCAAAACACATAACTCATAATACAAATCGTCATCGAACGTTAAGCGTGCGGACCCTACGGGCTCAAGAACTTTGTAGACATGATCGAGACACATCTCTGATCAATAACCAATAGCGGAACCTGGATTTTCATGTTGGCTCCTACATATTCTATGAGGATCTTTATCGGTCAAACTGCCCAACAACATATGTTATTCCCTTTGTCATCGATATGTTACTTGCCCGAGATTCGATCGTCGGTATCTTCATACCTAGTTCAATCTCGTTACTAGAAATCCTCTTTACTCGTTCCGTAATGCTTCATCCCGCAACTAACTCGTTAGTCAAATTGCTTGCTAGGCTTATTGTGATGAGCATTACCGAGAGGGCCCAGAGATACCTCTCCGATACACGGAGCGACAAATCCTAATCTCGATCTATGCCAACCAAACAAACACCTTCAGAGACACCTATACATCATCTTTATAATCACCGAGTTACGTTGTGATGTTTGATAGCACACAAGGTGTTCCACCAATATTCGGGAGTTGCATAATCTCATAGTCAGAGGAACATGCATAAGTCATGAAGAAAGCAATAGCAATAAAACTTGCGATCATTATGCTAAGCTAACGGATGGGTCTTGTCCATCACATCATTCTCTAATGATTTGATCCCGTTCATCAAAGGACAACACATGTCTATGGTCAGGAAACATAACCATCTTTGATTAACGAGCTCGTCAAGTAGAGGCATACTAGGGACACTATATTTTGTCTTTGTATTCACACATGTACTAAGTTTCTGGTTTATACAATTCTAGCATGAATAATAAACATTTATTATGATATAAGGAAATATAAATAACAACTTTATTATTGCCTCTAGGGTATATTTCCTTCAATCTCCCACTTGCACTAGAGTCAATAATCTAGTTCACATCGCCATGTGATTTAACACCAATTGTCCACATCTATATGTGATTAACACCCATAGTTCACATCGACATGTGATCAACAACCAAAGGGTTTACTTGAGTCAATAATCTAGATCACATCGCTATGTGATTAACACCCAAAGAATACTAATGTGTGATCATGTTTTCCTTGTAAGAGAAATTTAGTCAACAGGTCTGCTAAATTCAGAGCCATATTTATTTTGCAAATTTTCTATGTCTACAATGCTCTACATGGAGCTAATCTAGCTAATTTCTCCCACTTTAAATATGTATCCAGATTGAGACTCAGAGTCATCTGGATTGGTGTAAAGCTTACATCGACGTAACTCTTTACTACCTCGATAACCAAGAAATACTTCCTTAGTCCTCTTACGTAACTAAAGATAACTTTGACCGCTATACTGTGATCTACTCCTGGATCACTATCGTACCTCCTTGCCAAACTCATAGCAAGGCACACAACTAGTTTGGTACATAGCATGGCATACTTTATAGAGCCTATTACTGAGGCATAGGGAATGACTTTCATTCTCTTTCTATTTTCTGTTGTGGTCGGGCTTTGAGTCTTACTCAACTTTACACCTTGTAATACATGCAATAACTCCTTCTTTGACTGATCCATTTTGAAATCTTTCAAAAACTAGTCAAGGTATATACTCATTGAAAAAACTTATCAAGCATCTTGATCTATCTCTATAGATCTTGATGCCCAATTATGTAAGCAGCTTCACCGAGGTCTTTCTTTGAGAATCTCCTTTCAAACTCTCCTTTATGCTTTCCAGAAAATTCTACATTATTTCCAATCATCAATATGTCATTCACATATACTTATCAGAAAAGCTGTAGTGCTCCCACTCACTTTCTTGTAAATACAGGCTTCACCGCAAGTCTGTATAAAACTATGTGCTTTGATCAACTCATCAAAGCATATATTCCAACTCTGAGATGTTTCCATCAGTCCATAGATGGATTGCTGGAGCTTACACACCTTGTTAGTACTTTTAGGATCGACAAAACCTTCTGGTTGCATCAAATAAAACTCTTCTTTAAGAAATATCCATTTAAGGAATGTAGTTTTGATATCCATTTGCCAGATTTCATAAAATATGGCAATTGCTAACATGATTCAGACGGATTTAAGCATCACTAAAATTGAGAAAATCTCATTGTAGTCAAAACCTTGAACTTGTCAAAAACCTTTTGTGACAAGTCGAGCTTGGTAGATAGTAACACTACTATTAGTGTTCGTCTTCCTCTTGAAGATCCATTTATTTAATATGGCTTGCTGATCATCGAGCAAGTCCACCAAAGTCCACACTTTGTTCTCATACATGGATCCCATCTCAGATGCATGGCCTCAAGCCATTTCGCGGAATCTGGGATCATCATTGCTTCCTCATAGTTTGTATGTTCATCATGATCTAGTAACATGACTTCTAGAATAGGATTATCGTACTACTCTGGTGCGGACCGTACTCTGGTTGACCTACGAGATTCGATAGTAACTTGATCTGAAGTATCACGATCATCATCATTAGCTTCTTCACTAATTGGTGTAGGAATCACTAGAACTGATTTATGTGATGAACTACTTTCCAATTCAGGAGAAGGTACAATTACCTCATCAAGTTCTACTTTCCTCCCACTCACTTCTTTCGAGAGAAACTCCTCATCTAGAAAGGATCCATTCTTAGCAAAGAATATCTTGCCTTTGGATCTGTGATAGAAGGTGTACCCAACAGTTTCCTTTGGGTATCCTATGAAGACCCATTTCTCTGATTTGGGTTTGAGCTTATCAGGTTGAATCTTTTTCACGTAAGAATCGCAGCCCCAAACTTTAAGAAACGACGGCTTAGGTTTGTTGCTGAACCACAGTTCATACGATGTCGTCTCAACGGATTTTGACGGCGCCCTATTTAACGTGAATGCAGCTGACTCTAATGCATAATCCCAAAACGATACTGGTAAATCGGTAAGAGATACCATAGATCGCACCATATCTAATAAAGTTCGGTTATAACATTCGGACACACCATTACGCTATGGTGTTCCAGGTGGCGTGAGCTATGAAACTATTCCACATTGTTTTAAATGAAGGCCAAACTCGTAACTCAAATATTCACCTCAACAATGAGATAGTAGAAACTTTATTTTCTTGTTACAATGATTCTCCACTTCACTATGAAATTCTTTGAACTTTTCAAATGTTTCAGACTTGTGTTTCATTAAGTACTTATAACCATATCTGCTCAAATCATCTGTGAAGGTCAGAAAATAATGAAACCTGCCACGAGCCTCAACACTCACTGGACCGCATACATCGGTATGTATTATTTCCAATAAGTCATTAGCTCGTTCCATTGTTCCGGAGAACGGAGTTTTAGTCATCTTGCCCATAAGGCACGGTTTGCAAGTATCAAATGATTCATAATCAAGTGATTCCAAAAGCCCATCGGCATGGAGTTTCTTCATGTGCTTTACACCAATATGACCTAAAGGGTAGTGCCACAAGTATGTTGCACTATCATTATCAACTTTGCATCTTTTCACATCAATATTATGACTATGTGTATCATTACGATCGAGATTCAATAAACCATCAACATTGGGTATATGACCATAGAAGATTTTATTCATGTAAATAGAATAACAATCCTTCTTTGTCTTAAACGAATAACCATATTGCAATAAACATGATCTAATCATATTCATGCTTTAATGCAAACACCAAATAATATTTATTTAGGTTCAACTCTAATCCCGAGAGTATAGGGGGTGTGCGATGATGATCATATAAATCTTGGAACCACTTCCAATATATATCGTCACTTGACCCTCAACTAGTCTCTATTTATTCTGCAACTCCTATTTCGAGTTACTAATCTTAGCAACTGAACAAGTATGAAATACCCAGGGGTCACTACGAGCACTAGTAAGGTACACATCAATAACATGTATATCAAATGTACCTTTGTTCACTTTGCATCCTTCTTATCCACTAAATATTTGGGGTAACTCCGCTTCCAGTGACCATTACCTTTGCAGTAGAAGCATTTAGTTTCAGGCTTAGGTCTAGATTTGGGCTTCTTCACAGGAGTGACAACTTGCTTGCCATTCTTCTTGAAGTTCCTTTCTTTCCCTTTGCCCTTTTCTTGAAACTAGTGATCTTGTTTAATCATCAACACTGGATGCTTTTTCTTGATTTCTACCTTCATTGATTTCAGCATCACGAAGAGCTTGGGAATTGCTTTTGTCATCCCTTGCATATTATAGTTCATCATGAAGTTCCAGTAACTTGGTGATGGTGACTAGAGAACTCTGTCAATCACTATCTTATCTAGAAGATTAACTCCCACTTGATTCAAGCGATTGTAGTACCCAGACATTCTGAGCACATGCTCACTAGCTGAGCTATTCTCCTACATCTTTTTAGGCAAAGTACTTGTCAGAGGTCTCGTACCTCTCGACACGGGCATGAGTCTGAAATACCAATTTTAGCTCTTGGAACATCTCATATGCTCCGTGGCGTCTCAAAATGTTTTTGAAGTCCGGTTCTAAACCGTAAAGCATGGTGCACTAAACTATCAAGTAGTCACTATATTGAGCTAGCCAAACATTCATAACGTCTGCATCTGCTCCTGAAATAGGTCTGTCACCTAGCAGTGCATCAAGGACATAATTCTTCTGTGCAGGAATGGGGATAAACCTCAGATCATGGACCCAGTCCGCATCATTGCTACTATCATCTTTCAACCTAGTTTTCTCTAGGAACATATCAGAAAACATAGGGAAGCTACAACGTGAGCTATTGATCTACAGCATAATTTGCAAAATACAATCAGGACTAAGTTCATGATAAATTAAAGTTCAATTAATCATATTACTAAAGAACTCCCACTTAGATAGACATCCCTCTAGTCATCCAAATGATCACATGATCCATATCAACTAAACCATGTCTGATCATCACTTGAGATGGAGTAGTTTTCAATGGTGAACATCTCTATGTTGATCATATCTACTATATGATTCACATTCGACCTTTCGGTCTTAGTGTTTCGAGGCCATATCTGCATATGCTAGGCTCGTCAAGTTTAACCTGAGTATTCTGCATGTGCAAAACTAGCTTGCACCCCTTGTATGTGAACGTAGATCTTATCACACCCGATCATCACGTGATGTCTCGGCACGACAAACTGTAGCAATGGTGCATACTCAGGGAGAACACTTATACCTTGAAATTTAGTGAGATATCATCTTATAATGCTACCCTCGTACTAAGCAAAATAAGATGCATAAAAGATAAACATCACATGCAATCAAAATATGTGATATGATATGGCCATCATCATCTTGTGCCTTTGATCACCATCTCCAAAGCACCGTCATGATCTCAATCGTCATCGGCTTGACACTTTGATCTCCATTGTAGCATCGTTGTCGTCTCGGCAACTATTGCTACTACAACTATCGCTACCGCTTAGTGATAAAGTAAAGCAATTACATGGCGATTGCATTTCATACAATAAAGCGACAACCATATGGCTCCTGCCAGTTGCCAATAACTATGTTACAAAACATAATCATGTCATACAACAATTTATATCACATCAGGTCTTGACCATATCACATCACAACAAGCCCTACAAACAAGTTAGACATCCTCTATGTTGTTGTTGCAAGTTTTATGTGGCTGCTACGGGCTTCTAGCAAGAACCATTCTTACCTAAGCATCAAAACCACAACAATTTTTCGTCAAGTGTGTTGTTTTAACCTTCAACAAGGACCGACCGTAGTCAAACTCGATTCAACTAAAGTTGGAGAAACAGACACCCACCAGCCACATGTGTGCAAGCATGTCGGTAGAACCAGTCTGATGAACGCGGTCATGCAATGTCGGTCTGGGCTGCTTCATCCAACAAGACCGCTGAATCAAAGTAAGACATTGATGGTAAGTAGTATGACTATTATCGCCCACAACTGTTTATGTTCTACTCGTGCATATCATCTACGCATAAACTTGGCTCAGATGCCACTGTTGGGGAACGTAGCATGCAATTTCAAAAATTTCCTACGATCATGCAAGATCTATCTAGGAGATTCATAGCAACGAGAGGGGGAGAGTGTGTCCACGTACCCTCGTAGACCGAAAGCGAAAGCGTTATGTTAACACGGTTGATGTAGTCGAACGTCTTCACGATCCAATCGATCTAGCACCGAACGTACGACACCTCAGAGTTCAGCACACGTTCAACTCGATGACGTCCCTCGAACTCTTGATCTAGCAAAGGGTCGAGGGAGAGTTTCGTTAGCACGACGTCATGGTGACGGAGTTGATGATGTGATCCGCGCAGGGCTTTGACTAAGCACTACGATGATACTATCGGAGGAGTAAACGGTGGAGGGGGCACTGCACATGGCTAAGACAATGTTGTGCCTATGGGGTGCCCCTCTTGCCCCCGTATATAAAGGAGGGAGGAGGAGGCTGGCCACCAGGGGCGCGCCAAGGGAGGGGGAGTCCTACTAGGACTCCACTCCTAGTAGGATTCGGCCCCCCTCTTTTTTTCCTTCTTACAGAGGTGGAAAGGGGGAAGGGGAGGGAGTAGGAGAAGGAAATGGGGTGGCGCCCCCTTTCCCTAGTCCAATTCGGCCTCCTCCCTTGTGGGCTGGTTAGCCTCCCTCCCATGGCTCATATGGCCCATATCTTCCACCGGGGGGTTCCGGTAACCCTTCCGGTACTCCAGTTTGTACCCGATACACTCCGAGACCCTTTCGGTGTCTGAATACCACCTTCCAATATATCAACCTTTACCTCTTTACCATTTCGAGACTCCTCATCATGTCCGCGATCTCATTCGGGACTCCAAACAAACTTTAGTCACCAAAACACTTAACTCATAATACAAATCGTCATCGAACGTTAAGTGTGTGGACCCTACGGGTACGAGAACTACGTAGACATGATCGAGACACATCTCCGATCAATAACCAATAGCTGAACCTGGATGTTCATATTGGATCCTACAAATTCTACGAAGATCTTTATCGGTCAAACCGCACAACAATATATGTCGTTCCCTTTGTCATCATATGTTACTTGCCCGAGATTCGATGTCGGTATCTTCATACCTAGTTTAATCTCGTTACCGGAAAGTCTCTTTACTCGTTCTGTAATGCCTCATCCCGCAACTAACTCATTAGTCACATTGCTTGCAAGGCCTATAGTGAGGGAGTCCTGGATTAGGGGGTCCTCGGACGGCCGGGCTATATGCTTATGTCAGACTGTTGGACTATGAAGATACAAGATTGAAGACTTCATCCTGTGTCCGGGTGGGACTTTCCTTCGCATGGAAGGCAATCTTGGCAATTCGGATATGTAGATTCCCTTCTCTGTAACCGACTCTCTGTAACCCTAGCCGCCTTCGGTGTCTATATAAACCAGAGGGTTTAGTTCGTAGGACGACAACAATCATAATAATAGGCTAGCTTCTAGCGTTTAGCCTCTACGATCTCGTGGTAGATCAACTCTTGTAATACGCATATCATCAAGATCAATCAAGCAAGAAGTAGGGTATTACCTCCATAGAGACGACCCGAACCTGGGTAAACATCCTGTCCCCTGCCTCCTGTTACCATTAGCCTTAGACGCACAGTTCGGGACCCCCTACCTGAGATCCGCCGGTTTTGACACCGACATTGGTGCTTTCATTGAGAGTTCCTTGTGTTGTCACCATAAGGCTTGACGGCTCCTTCAATCGTCTACAACGATGCGGTCCAGGGTGAGGTTTTCCTCCCCGGACAGATCTTTGTATTCGGCGGCTTCACACTACGGGCCAGCTCGCTTGGCCATCTGGAGCAGATCGATAGCTACGCCCCTGGCCATCAGGTCAGGTTTGGAAGCCTGAATTACACGGCCGACATCCGCGGAGACTTGATCTTCGACGGATTCGAGCCCATGACAGGTGCACCCTACAGTCGCGACGAGCATGACCTAGATCTGCCATCAGACGGTGTTCAGGAGATCACACCTGCAGCTGCCCTGGCTTTAAATCTAGTGCAGATCGTGCCATCCGAGGACGAGAGAATGGACCCCACCACGGAGGCCGCACACTCGACGGTGATAGAGCCGAACATAGATTTCACTTCCAATAAGGTCTGTGATATCGGACACTCGGACTCGTCTCCGGCCATAGGCTCCGAACCGCGTGCATCCGTTCCCATCAGATCTAACTGGGCACCGATCAAGGAGTTTAGCTTCGCCGACATCTTTCAGCACTACCCCTTGGGCGACGTGCTAACCTCATTAAAATCTCTCTCCCTGTCAGGGGACTCTTGGCCAAACTATGTTCGGCTTGAGTGGGAAGCGGACGACGAAGGAATTCATTACCCACCCACCACCCACTTAATAGCCACTATCGACAACTTAACCAACATGCTTGATTTCGACTCCGAAGACATCGACAGTATGGACGACGATGTCGGAGAAGAATGGGAACCACCGCCCACAGGGCACTGGATAGCCACCTCATCATACGCCATATATATGGTGGACACACCCAAAGAAAACAATGGTGAGGATCAAAAGGATGCAACGGAGGGTGATTCTCTTGAGAAGCAACCTAAGCGCCGACGTCAGCGGCACCGCTCTAAACCCCGCCATTGTAAAAACAGCGATACTGGCACAACAGACAATAGCACTCCGGATGATGCCGAAGATGAAAACAATCCCGCCCAGCCAAGCTTCGAGCATGCCGGACGAGAGGACGGGCAAGCTAGCCCTGATGAACAGGCAATGGATGAAGACTTGGAGGATGACAATTATATCCCCCTCTCCGAACACGAGGCGAGCCTTGGCAACTAAGAATTTAGCGTGCCTGAGGATCCCGTCGAGCAGGAGCGCTTCAAGCGCCGGCTCATAGCCACTACAAAGTGCCTGAAGAAAAAATAGCAGCAGCTTCAAGCTGATCAAGATCTGCTCACTGACAGATGGACTGAGGTCCTGACAGCCGAGGAATACGGACTCGAGCGCCCAACCAAAAGTTACCTGAGGCACAGGTTGGTACCTCAATTCGAGGATGAGGCACTGGAGCCTATACTACCAGCGCAGGATGCGGCTGACCGACCACCTCGTGGCCAAGACAAAGTGGCGTATCAGCCCGAACACCAGCCCACACCCCGTTGCCGAACAAATAAAAACACGAAGGCCCGAGGCTACAAGCATGACCTACAAGACGAATTGGAAAACAAAGCAGGACAGTCAAGATCGATCTACGGATCGTGGGGGCGCGTCCCAATGCGCGATGATGACCGCCACGCCGGATATACTAAATACAAATCCGTCCAGGCCGAATACAGCAGAGCAGACTAATCCGAACTGCATCGCGATGTAGCTTGGCATAGAGGCGTGCACACCCCCTATGCTTCACTAACGAAGTAATGGAGCATGAATTCCCAGAAGGGTTTAAACCCGTGAACATCGAGCCATATGATGGGATAACAGACCCTGTGGTATGGATCGAAGATTTCCTTCTCCACATTCACATGGCCCGCGACAATAATCTACATGCCATCAAGTACCTCCCACTAAAACTCAAGGGACCAGCTCGGCATTGGCTGAATAGTCTGCCGGCAAACTCCATTGGCAGTTGGGAGAACCTGGAAGACGCATTCCTCGATAACTTCCAGGGCACTTATGTGCGACCACTGGATGCTGATGACTTAAGTCACATAACCCACTAGCGCGGAGAGTCACCCAAGAAATTATGGACTCGGTTCTTAACTAAAAAGAACCAAATCGTCGATTGTCCAGATGCCGAAGCCCTAGCGGCCTTTAGGCATAACATCCGTGACGAGTGGCTTGCCCGACACCTTGGCCAAGAGAAGCCAAAATGCATGGTAGCCCTTACGACACTCATGACCCACTTTTGTGCGGGCGAGGACAACTGGTTGGCTCGTCGCAATAGCACATCAAGAAATCATGGCACTTCAGACGCCAGAGATAGAACCGGCAAGCCCTGGCGCAACAGACACAAGTGTCACAATAATGGAGACAACACCAAAGACACGGCCGTCAATGCCGGATTCAGTGGCTCCAAGTCCGGTCAACAGAAGAAGCCATTTAAAAGAAACAATCCAGGCCCATCCAATCTAGACCGCATACTCAATCGCTCATGTCAAATCCACAACACACACAGTTATGTGGTCTCTTATAACGATCGCTATACCTGTTTTACATACCCACACGCAGCTCGCTCTTGATTAGGGCATGTTAAATAGTCCTATTTGCTTATCGCACTACTTGTATACATACGCCTTGACGTATCATTCAAATAACAATGGAAAATAATGTACAGTGTTAGCTTATTACTACATTTCTTTTTTTTCCTTGACTGTTTATTTACTACAAATCACACCCATATATTCTGGTACGTTCAGTTTGCCAGGGGCTTCAGTGTACCCCATAACACGACAAGAAAGTCCGAACAATTTCGACAGTGCGGCACCCCGAACTTATAGCATTATATGCATCAGCTCTGAATCATATCTTGGGTCAATAGTTGGGTTGCCCCGCTCCTATGCTTGCTACACTACGTTCCGCTATATTGGCTTGGGTAGTAAAGGGAGGACTACTGCGATTGTGTCCCGGTTCTTCTCGACGAGCACCTCAGTAGAGAAAGCCGAAAATTGACTGTCATGATGCAGCGAGAGCTGGTCGCTGTTCGAGAGGTTTCAAATCCTTAAAGATTTTTTTTGCTTCATGCGAGGGATCGGTCTTTGCCCGATCTAGGCGTGCATAGCGCCCCAAGTTCGGCCTTCCGAATACCAGGGGCTACGCCAAAATTTAAAATTATAGAACTTCTAGGGCTAAGTGAGGGTGATAAAGTTGTATAGTCTGATTGCCTTGTTCGTTGCGCTAAACACCTCCTTAAAGGACCAAAAACTTGGATAAAGTTTGTTTAGATTTATCCTGAACACCCCTGTACTAGTTACATGGGGGCAGAAACCGACGACTAGCCAACTCTCAGATTTTGTAAACGGCGGCACATGAGGTAAAATTTTAAATCAACTAGCATTATATTGCGCAAATGAACTTGTTTCACATTACAGGATAAAATGAGTGCATTCATTCAAAGATTACATCCTTAGTACATTGTTCCGCCACAAGGCGGGAGCCCTTTAGGACACTATCATAATAATTTTCGGGCCAGTGGTGCTCCTTGCCCTTCGGTGGCCCCTCGGTCATCACCACCGTGGTGTCCATCTTCTCCCAATGCATCTTTGCACGGGCAAAGGCCATCCGCACACCTTCAATGCAAACCGACCGCTTTATGACTTCAAGTCGTGGGCAGGCACTAACAAGCCGCTTCAAGAGACCAAAGTAGCTGCTGGGCATAGGCTCGGTAGGCCACAACCAGACTATGACGTCCTTCATGGCCAGTTCGGCTGCCTTGTGCAGCTCGACCAGTTGCTTCAGCTGGTCGCTCAGGGGCATCGATGTTCTGTCCCAAGATATTGAGACCAGAACAACTTCTCTGTTGAGCTCCCTTCTTCGGCTCGGTAGAACTCCACGGCATCTGATATGCTGCATGGCAGATCTGCAAACGCTCCTGGAGAAATCCAAATTCGGGTAAGTAAAAGGAAAGTCTCCTTCACATGCTTGCTTTGCATAACAAATGCCTTACCAGCCGCAATCGTCTTGGCCGCCTGAATCTCCTGGAGGGCCTTCTAGGCTTCGGCTTTGGTGTCTTGCATGCTCTGGAGGGCCTTAGCAAGCTTGGACCCTTGAGTCTTAGAGTCACGCTCCAAGGACTCGTATTTGTGGACGAAATCCTGGAGCTCTTGCTGGACCTCACTGACCCAGGCCTCTTGCTTCTCGCACGCGGCGCGTTCCTTGGCCGCTTTTTCTTCGGCCTCGGCCAGCACCTTATTAAGGGCTGCCACTTCGGTTGTGGCCCCTATCAAAGTTCATGACACTTCTATCAGCAGAAACCATTTATTCTTTATAAGTATACAGATGGGGTATTGCGTACCTTGACTTTCCTCGAGCTACCTCTTCACGAGGCCGAGCTCTCCCTCGGTCCGCTCCAGGTCCTGCTTTAGTCCAGAGACCTCGGCAGTATGAGCGGCAGCGGCCAGCAGCGACGCCTGCTTATTCACATACACATCTTCTTATAGACTCCTACGAACATTATTTGATCCTCTGTTCGGATTTTCTTTTTGAACACCAAACAGAGCATCAGGGACTACTGTCTATACTGTGATATTCTCTTACAATTTTATTACTTACCTCAAAGCCTGTTAGAAGGCTAGTGCAGGCTTCGGTCAATCCGCTTTTGGCGGACCGGACCTTCTCAATCACCGTACTCATAAGAGTACGGTGTTCTTCATCAATGAAAGCATTGCGAAGCATTTCCAACAAGTTTTCCGGTGCCTCTGGATGGACAGAGGTCATCGGTACAGGCGGCTCGCATCCTTAGAGAGAGGCTACCTGCCTGAATCCGGAACCACTTGGGTTTTCGGAGCCGTATTCGGCTGGGGGCCAAACTGGCTGCGACCCCCATTATCGAAGTCCATGGGGGTCTTCCCCC
>NC_041385.1:326206453-326221014 GCF_002162155.2 Triticum dicoccoides | reverse complement strand
CCCCCCCCCACATGCCTGGTGACTGGGATTTCGCCTGGGAGCGTCTCAGGAACTATCTCCCCTTGGCCTGATATCCTTCGAGACCACACGTCGGTGTTGTCCGGGGCCCTGGGGGAGGAGGCTGTCGGAAGTGAATCGCTGTTCATCGCCGACAGGTCCAGAGTCCCCTCAGAAGAGGAGGATATCTCGATGTTGGATTTGGTCAGACTACAGGCGCATGGCTGGCTCGATAAGAAGCGATAAAGCAAACATAGCAGAAATACTATTGTGTCCGGATACTTACGACTTAGCCAGGGGCTTGTCCCTGGGCTCCCACTCCTCGATGCTGTTCGTGGCTATGGTGGAGTGGTCAGGAAGGAAGGTTTTTCCCTTCTTGGACACCTCGGCCTCCCCGTGCGTGGCGGCCTTCCTCTTCTTTCTCCCCCTGGTGGGGGGATGAATTTCCTCCTCCTCCTCGTCGTCTTCGGTGGAGGAGTGTGTCTCAGTGTCTTCGGACATCATGTCTGATGCAACCTTGCGCCGGAGACCTTCTCTGGTCCCCGCGGCCGTCTTGTTGGCCTTCTTCTCCGGCACCTCATAGGGTGCCAGAAACAGCATCTTCGTTAGAAGAGCCGATTCTGGATCTTCAGGTAGCGGAGTCGGGCTGTCAATCTGTTCCACTATCACTACCCAGGCCTGTAAAATCGGCATGGAGGCTTAGGTTCCTCCTTCGGATGTGCTGGTAAAAGGCACGTCTTGCAAAATATGAAAACTTACCGGATTGGCTCGGCATTTCGCGCTGAGTCTGCGATCTTCGGTTATGGGTGGTGGTACCTCGTTGGCCTTGAAAAGCACCTTCCAGACGTCTTCATGTGTTGTGCCGAAGAGCTCTCGCAGCGTCTGGTGTTCGACTGGGTCGAACTCCCACAGATTGTGAACCCGTCTCTGACACGGAAGAATCCGGCGGAGGAGCATAACCTGGACCACGTTGACGAGCTTGATTTTCTTGCTTATCATATTTTGGACACAGGTCTGAAGTCCGGTCAGTTGTTTCACTAAGCCCCAGGCTAAGCCCTTCTCTATCCAGGAGGTGAGCCGCATGGGGCCACCGGATCGAAATTCAGGGGTCGCCGCCCAGTTGGCATCATGCGGCTCGGTGATGAAGAACCACCCCGATTGCCACCCCTTCACAGTCTCCACAAAGGAGCCTTCGGGCCAGGTGACATTGGGAATCTTGCCCACCATGGCGCCTCCGCACTCCGCTTGTTGGCCGCCCAGCCACCTTTGGCTTCACGTTGAAGGTCTTCAATCATAGGCCGAAGTGGGGCGTGATGCGGAGGAAGGCCTCGCACACGATGATAAACGCCGGGATGTTGAGGATAAAGTTGGGGGCCAAATCATGGAAGTCTAGCCCGTAGTAGAACATTAGTCCACGGACAAACGGGTGGAGGGGGAATCCCAGCCCGCGGACGAAGTGAGAGAGGAATAGTACCCTTTCGTGGGGTTTCGGGGTAGGGATGATCTGCCCTTTGGCCGGAAGCCGATGCGCGATGTGTGTGGACAAGTATCCGGCCTCCCCTAAGCTTCTTGATGTCCTCCTTCGTGACGGAGGAGGCCATCCACTTGCCTCTCGCTCCAGACATGTTCGGGATGTTTTTACGGAGAAGGTGAAGGCTTGGGCGTTGGAGCATGAGAATGGATGAGCAGAGGAAGAAGAAGGCGTGGGTGAAAAAGGGAATCCTTATCTCTTTATAAAGGCGGCAGTCATGTGTCTCCCCACTTGCTCTTGAAACTCGTTTATTCCCCAAGCGTCATGCTAATGGCACGGTTGGGTTACCCACACCCGTATTGATCAGAATCCCATGGTAAGGGGACAGAATCTCTGCTTCGACAAGACGTGCCAATAAAACTGCCTCACAAGACGTGCAATAGTAGGTTGAGAAAATGGTACGAATAATGACCGGGCCGCGGCGTGATGTCACGCTGTGGAAAAGTTGTCAGCAGATTAGAATCGTGGTATATTGTGCTCTCTACGGTGGTATGTGGAATTTGTTTTGCAGAGCCGGACACGATTCTTGTGATCAAGATCTACTTTGGAGTATTCATAGAAGGAACCCGCCTTGCAATGCCGAAGACAATCTGCGTGCTGGACTCAGTCATTGAAGCCTGGTTCAGGGGCTACCAAGGGAGTCCTGGATTAGGGGGTCCTCGGACGGCCGGACTATATACTTATGCCGGACTGTTGGACTATGACGATACAATATTGAAGACTTCGTCCCGTGTCTGGGTGGGACTCTCCTTTGCGTGGAAGGCAAGCTTGGCAATTCGGATTTGTAGATTCCCTTCTCTGTAACTGAATCTCTGTAACCCTATCCCCCTCCGATGTCTATATAAATCAGAGGGTTTAGTCCGTAGGACAACAACAATCATAATCATAGGCTAGCGTCTAGGCTTTAGTCTCTATGATCTCGTGGTAGATCAATTCTTGTAATACTCATATCATCAAGATCAATCAAGCAGGACGTAGGGTATTACCTCCATAGAGAAGGCCCGAACCAGGTAAACATCGTGTCCCCCGCCCACTGTTACCATTAGCCTTAGACACACAATTCAGGACCCCCTACCCGAGATCCGCCGGTTTTGACACCGACATATAGTGATGAGCATTACCGAGAGGGCCCAGACATACCTCTCCCATGCACAGAGTGACAAATCCTAATCTCGATCTATGCCAACCAAACAAACACCTTCGGAGACACCTGTAGAGCATCTCTATAATAACCCAGTTACGTTGTGACATTTGATAGCACACAAGGTGGTCCTCCGGTATTCGGGAGTTGCATAATCTCATAGTCAGAGGAACATGCATAAGTCATGAAGAAAGCAATATCAATAAAACTTATCAATCATTATGCTAAGCTAATGGATGGAACTTGTCCATCACATCATTCTCTAATGATGTGATCCCGTTCATCAAATGACAATACATGTCTATGGTCAGGAAACATAACCATCTTTGATTAACGAGCTAGTCAAGTAGAGGCATACTAGGGACACTATGTTTTGTCTATGTATTCACACATGTACTAAGTTTCCGGTTAGTACAATTCTAGCAAGAATAATAAACATTTATCATGATATAGGGAAATATAAATAACAACTTTATTGCCTCTGGGCATATTTCCTTCATGATGTCTTAAGCATCTTGTAGTAAACATGCCTAACATGTTTTAGCTATTTTCCCTACCTTTTATAGACATCTAGGCCATTATCTGCTCTGGCATCACCTGCCTTGTGATATTTAACTCTACCAATTGCATTTTTATCAGTACCGATTTCAATGGCTATTAAGCCTGTTGCAATTAACAGTTGTATCCATTTTTAAACAGTTGTATTTCAATAGCTACAAACTTACAAAACATGAATTAGGATGTTGTTAAGCCTGTTGCAATTAACAGTTGTATCCATTTTTTAATCCGTCCCTTTGCTACCATGCTACTCTTTCGCAATGAAGATATCACTAGAGATGCTGCCGTTTATTAACATTTAGCTTCTAACATTTACTGGTTGCCTGTAGGTACGTATATGAGCAGTACTGATCCACGCTTCGATCCCTTTTGTGTATGGGGCAATGAGATATTCATGAACAAGCGTCAAGTGAGGAAACTAAGAGAGAATTTTAGGTGAAAGAAACGGGTGATGGGAATTAAGCTCTTTATTTACACTTTGTCCAAGACATCAGTGAACTTTAGGATGGTAAGTAAGTGTTTCCTTTTCCCCCTACCCACAACAAGTAACTATATTAGACCTCATGATCTGATATTTTTCTCTTTTCAATGGTTTCTGAAGCTATTTACTAATGATTACCTTGCAAACTACATGACCGGAGTGGAGGCAACTAAGGTTAAAGTATATAATTCATGCTACCATGATAATGCTCTGGAAGTCTTCCTGAAGGCGGTGAAGGATGAGCAGGCGATCGTCACAAGGGGTTGGACAAAAGTTGTTCGTGCCTATGGCATGCAGGAAGGCACATTATGGGTATTCCGCTTCTTCAACAACATCAGCAATCAAAATGATTTACACTTGTCTCTTCACCTTTACCACCTGTAAATATTGTGGTTCATCATAGTTAATTGCTGTCTAATCCTGTAATTACTGAACATATTGTACTGACAATTTTATTTATGGATTCATTGTTGAACCATTGTGCTGAGAATTTGAATTGCATGTTTCATATTTCAAAATTTCCAATTCGAGTAATAAATTACAGCCAAAAAATTGTACTGGAGTGAATAGAATAATGTACACACGGTTAGAAAGAAAACAACATGTGCGATGAAAAAAGAAAACAGACAGTTCTTTGACGTGAAACGTTTGCGATGCCCTTCGGACGCACACACGGTTTCGTCTCATATGCGTGTGCGATTCATGATAATATGGCAAATGTTGCAAACCAGTGTGCGTGTGTGATAGGAATACCAATCGCACACAGTTACGAAAATGTACACATCGGCGTTAAGTAGAGGCACCACACACATTTTACATTCTTGAACCGTGTGCGATAACATACCTATCACAAACATATCGGCAAATTAAATGTTGATGTCCACCTTTTTCACATGACTATAGCGGCCTAATCATTTGATATGTACATACGAACGGAAACGTTTTCCCTAGATTGACTGTGTGTGATGTACATACGAACGGAAATGTTTTCCCTGGATTCACTGTGTGGGATGTACATAAGAACGTAAACGTACTCCTTGGATTGACTGTGTGTGATATACATATGAATGGAAATGTTTTTCTGGGATTCATCGTGTGGTATGTACATACGAACGGAAACAATTGGGTTTCGATGCCTCACCCGATCTCACACGAGCCAGCTTCTGTGCCAGGAGGGCCTATCCCCGACGGTTTCTGGGTCGTGTGGGAAGGACCCCCCCTATCGCCCACACTCACTTGGCGACGGTTCCAAATGTCGTCCCGAAAAGGGGTTAAAAACCGTTTGTATAGCACCGACGCGCACCAGTGGATGGCCGTGGTTTCCCGCGACACCAATCTCAACATAGTAACTATGCATGCACATTAAAATAAATCCCATTTGCACTTATGGCATATATATATTGCCATGCTTCCTTTACATGATTTGCGCAATTCATCTACTATGCCGTGCCATGATCACATTGTTCCAAATATGCCTTGTTTTTTATGTTGTCAATATTCTCCATGTGATGTTTCCACTAATGCTCATGAGGAGACCCCCATAGTTTCCTCATACATATTAGGAGATTTTGATGCATTCTATACTTTGCATGATTCCCATAATTACGTGCACCATATGCATTCCATGAATGAAAATGCTCTACATATTTCTCATGATACATTACACAATTTGAGTCTCCATTATGCTATACATAATAAAAACCCTATCATGATGGATGTCATTTTTCTATATCATGCATCTCATTTATTTGAGCATTGGATATTTTGTGCTAACCAACACATGCACGTGCGCATCATAATGGATGATGTGTACATATACCACGCACACATAATTTTCCCTTTGACTTTGTCTTGTGTAGGTACTCACGAATACTCGTCAACCCCAAAATCCCATGAGTTGACGAAACGAGCTCTTGAGAGCACAGATAACCTGGGATCCTGTGGACTATCTTTACCACTGTTTCCTCCCCGGAAGGAATTCGCGCATCTCTTTTACTTGGCTCTCACATGGCTATGGGCTATATATCACTTGTTACTTTATGCACATTGCATCATGTTCACTTTGCATGTTATGCCTATTTCCATGCCTTTGCCATGCAATTGTGACCCTTTCTTGCATTTACCCATGGTTTACCATTATAATACTTCTATGTGTATTTGCATGCTTGGTGGAGATACTTGTTGCTATTGCCATGTTTACCATGTGCCACATGCTATTGTTGATTCTTGTGTTGGGAGAGTCATGATGTTCCATTGCTATTTACATAGGGCTTGTTGCTAATACAATGAACCTACTTTGCTCATATCTTCTTTCTATGATTGTGATATGTCATGCGCATTATGTATCCCACTATTTGCACAGATGACATGATTGCCATGATTTAACATCCCAAATTTTCAATTTGGAATGTTATACATAGATCATCATTGCATATCATATTTTTGTTGCATTGTTGGCTCGATCCTAGATATTCTACACAACTCAAGGACCCACGGAGAGAATTGGGGATTTCATTATTTTCATAATTGAGTTTTTCTCAAATTTTGAAAATAGGATCATTTGATTTTATTTATTTTATCTTCAATTATTTCTACTACCAAAATTTCAGAGAGGGAATAAAATGACTTTCCCAAAATAAAGAAATAATGAAGATTTAATAAAAAATCAAATAAGATTTATTTTGGAGTCTTTCGCTTTTTATTTGGATTTAGGAAAAATGCGCGTTTTTCAAAATTTCATTTAGGCCCCAAATAAATGTTCTTCTTGTCCGGCTTGATTTTAGAAGCCGGGGAAAATTTATATCGGGAATTTTGGAGTCCGTTTAGTATTTCTTTTTATTTTTCTTCTGCGCGGAATTATTTAAAAAAACGCAACCGACCTACGGGCCGTGCCCGAGCGGGACTCCGCTCGGGGGGCACTATATATAGCGCCGCCCCGGCGCCCCAGGCCCAGCCGCCCCGCCCCGCCAGCCCGATCCGCCGCCGCCGACCCACCCACGCAAACCCTAACCCTAGCCGACGCCGCCGCCGCCACCACCGAAGTTCGCCGCTGCCTCGATCCGCGTGCCGCCATTTTTAAAAAAAAACCAAGCTGTTTTTCTTCGGGTTTTTTTTTCAGTTTTTCGTTAGATCTGTTTTTTCGGTTTAGTTTAATTAGCGAGCGTTCGCTCGTTCGTTCGTTTTAACGAACGTGTTCGTCAGATTAGTTTAGTTAACGAACGTTCGTTCGTTGACCCGTTCATCGTTTTCCTTTTTCTCGGATTTAATCCGCGATTTTTCTGATCGCCATTCCTGATCCGATTTTCGTTTTAGTTTAACTTTTCGCTCGTTTATCGGAATCAGGCGATTCAAGCGCCTGGAGTTTCGTCTCGAAACCCTCTTTCCGAATAATCTACTTAAACAAGTTTTTGCTTCTGTAAAATTTGACTTAGATCTAGATTAGTAAAATGAAGCTGTTTTCTTTCGCCGTTTGACTTTTGTTGCTTTGTTTGATCTGTTTCTTTTGCAAATCGGAGTTCTTAAGTTGAACATTCTGGTTAGATCTTTTACTCGAGTTTTACCTGTGCATTAGATGAGTATTTATTGTATGCTTGTTTGTTTGTCTCTGATAGAATACCAGGAGTGCGCCGCCTGTTACTTCGAGTCTCTAGGTCTCGCGGATCATCAACAAGGCAAGTAACACTTTGATCATACTCTTCTCATACCCAGTTTTTATGCATTAGATCTATCCTCAAACATTGCATGATTAGGATCTAATTAAATTGTGGGAAGGGAAGTAGATGAGGTAGTACCTATTACCTGTTTTATTATCAAATCTTTGGGAGTTACATCTACGTTTGCTTATTATGCCATGCTATGCTAGTAGACGTGGATTGGGTGAGTGTATCCATGTCAGATGTGAGATTGTTGAATTAATGGTTTATTTAAGGTGACAACTTAAACACACATCTGGGTGGATTAAGGCACCTGGTTTCTATCAGGACTTGCCTGTATTTTCTTCGGACCGCCACCTAGGCTCAAAGGGATCATGAGATTATTCAAACTAGAAACTTCCGTGTGCAGCCACATGCTATTATGGGCTCTAGCATAGTTGACTAAGTTGTGCGAACTCTTACGGGGTGGACTAGCAGATGTAGGGGATGTAGGTTGGTACGGTCTACCCCTATGTAAGGTGCAAGTGCTTCTGAAAGACTATGTCTCGGTCATCCGTTTCTCAAACACCATGTAGTGCGAGAAACCAAGCGGAGGCGAACGAGTCATGTGGGGAAAAGTGCGCAAACCTCTGCAGAGTGTATAAACTAATCATGGTTAGCCGTGTCCCCGGTTATGGACATCTTGAGTATCTAGTACCTGGATATCATGTGAATCTCATCATGTTACTTCTAAATTAATATTGTTGGGTTTTAATGAGTACTTTTAATTGGGATTGATAATGCTGTCAACCATTCCCAATGTTTAACAACCACCATGTTAGTTAAATAACTTTATTCCTTTGCAGTAGGGAAAATTGGCTTTATGCAAAAACAGTAACCATAGAGCTTTACCACCAGCCAAATATGCATGTAGTATAGCTTATTCTATTGTTGTTCTCTATGTGTCACATTGCCAGCATATTCCATGTGCTGACCCGTTTTCGGGCTGCAACGTTTCATGTTGCAGACTTTTCAGACGACGAGTAAGATGCTTGTAGGTCGTGGTTCTATACTTAGTGATGCCGTTGGAGTTGATGGACTCGCTTATCTTCCAAGCCTTCCGTTGTTATTGATTTTAGATGGCCTTAAGCCATATTTATTTCAATAAGTTCTCTTTTGATACATTCGATGTAATGAGTGTGTGATTGCTACTCTGTTATAAATCCTCCAAGTACTGTGTGGTGTCAGCATTACTGATCCAGGGATGACAATGAGCACAAAGATCAGACTATTTGAGGTTTGGTCGCTACAAAGGTGGTATCAGAGCACACGCTGACTGTAGGACACGACCATTAAGCTAAAGCCCTAGATCACTACTCTTTCTTCTCATTTCTGACTCCTCATCTTTTCTAATCTTTAGGATGGCGGATGCAAGGATCAAGTTCACGCAACCAAATGAAAATTCACCTTTTGGATATCACTTGAAGGAAGCCACTAGATACTTGAACATAGGAGTACCAAGCTTCACCGGGACTTTCAACGCCACTTTACCCGAAGAGGAGCGCTGGAGGATTCAAGTCTACATTCCAGGAAGGATGTTTGCCCCAGTCACGGAGCCAATAGAGTTTACCTTTGATGTACCAGCATGGAGCCTAGGAAAGAGCATGGCAGCTCACATCGCCATGGGACGAATTGGAGAAGTTTACCACAACGACCTCAAGAATACTATCTACCAGATTTGTGGGCGCCGAGATGAGCATTGGGAGATGATCACCACCAGGAAGGACAGATCAATTGCAGCTTATATTCAGGAGTTAAATCAACACATACGATGCCAGGAGAATCAGATGTGCGCAGATATGGAGGAACTACAGAAGGCTATGACCAGGATCAAGGAGCTAGAAGCAGAACTCAAGGCTACACGTAAGGACTATATGGAAGAAATCGTCGCTCTAGTAAGACAGAATGGTGACCTTAAGCAGAAGATTGGAGTATTCATGGGAGGATCAGCACCCAGAGAGGAAGAGGATGAACCTACTTGTCCAGATAATTATATCATCATCAACGACACCGACTCGGATCTCGACGACAGCAATGATGACTATGTTGATGAAGCTGGAGCAGATATCATGGAATCTACATCAGAGCAGTTTTTTTAGTTGACCACCATAACAGTAGTAGAATTTTCCACCATTTAATTAGTTTTAGTCCAAGCACTTTTGTAATGATAGTTAGACCGTTGTATGTCCTTGTTTGATTGACTGGAATGATATTGTGTGCTTTTGTCTCATGTGCATATGGGTAGTGTTATCTCACTAGACCTCATTCTATTCTTAACTCTCCCCTCTAAACCCTCAGATGCCTCCGAGACGCGACCCCGAGTTTGTTTTCCCGCCAGAGATCACTCAGTTGATTCAGCAGCAGAATACCTTGATTCAAACATTGGTACAGAACCAAGGCAGCAACAACAAAAACAACCCACCACCACCACCTGTTGACCATCTGGCACGTTTCTTAAGGTTCAATCTGCCGGTGTTTTCCAGTAGCACCGAGCCTATAATAGCAGATGATTGGCTCCGTAAGATAGGGAGGGAGTTGACCACTGCAGGATGCACAGATGGAGAAAAGGTGAAGTTTGCCGCACATCAGCTTGACGGACCCGTAGCAGCATGGTGGGAGAATTTTACAGCCACTTGCCCTGTAGACACTGTCACATGGAATCAGTTTCAGCAAGCTTTCCGTACTGCCCATGTTTCAGCAGGAGCTATGGCCATGAAGAAGCGTGAGTTTCGCAACTTACGCCAAGGAGGACAGACAGTTGGCCAGTATGTAGATGATTTCAGTAAACTAGCACGTTATGCCCCAGATGACGTTGCTACGGATGCAACTAAGAAGGAGAAGTTTCTAGAAGGACTGAATGATGAGCTGAGCATGCAGTTGATGGTAGCCACTTTCAATAACTACCAGGAGTTAGTAGATCATGCTCTTATGATTAAGGGGAAATAGCAGAAGATTGACAATCGTAAGAGGAAGTATGCACAGGGGAAGTACAATTCTGGAGCTCAGCAGAAGCCACGCTTTACCCCGAAGTCAGGAGGGCATTTTCATCATACTCACGGAGGAGGCAGCTCGCACAATCATAACGGCACAAAGAATGGAAACGGGAATGGAGGAAGCAATGGACAAAGCTGCACCAAACCGTCAACACCATCCAAGGCAGACCTGAGCCATATCACTTGTTATAAGTGCCGTAAGACTGAGCATTATGCAAATGATTGCCCAGAAGCCCAAAATGGAAATGGCAATGGAAGCTCAGGAAAGAAGCCGAACCCTTTCAACAGGGGGCAAGTGAACCACGTTACCGTGGAGGAGGTTGAAGCTCAGCCAGACGCAGTAATAGGTAAGTTTTTGGTTAAGATATTTACTGCAGTTGTTCTTTTCGATACTGGTCCATCGCATTCATACATATCAAGGGGATTTGTGGATAAATATAAACTACCGACCCAAGCACTTAGGTTACCCATGCTAGTAACCTCACCCGGAGCAGAGTATACGGCTAGTATATGGTGTGATCGACTGCCATTAAGGATTGGACACTATGTATTTGTAACACCCCAAAAATTTAACCAAGTTTGTGATATTAAAATCTTGCCAGGAGTTTTAAATTTTTGCACTCTGGACTTTTCTGTGGATTTCAGAAAGAAAACTCTTCTTTTATATTAATGAGGTTCTTCTTTCCCAAGTGGAGCTTTGCAAAATTTTGGACTTCTATGCCATCTCATTAAAACAATTTCTAATTCAGTAGATTTATTTATTAAATTATTTCACCCTGAGCTTTAATCATTAAAATGGCTTGTTTTAATTTTTGGAGCTCTGTTTGTACTACAACCTGTTGATGACTTTAACTAATATTTCAACCAAAATTTGGAGATGTCATATGATGCACCTAGATCACTTTTGTGTAATAATAAAATTATTTCATTGCTTATTTTGAGTGTTACACATGTTTTTCTTCTCTGGTCTAGTGGGCATTTTTGCACTACAACCCAATTAAATATTTCCCTAGAGCCTCCACCAAAATTATGGGATATCAGTAGTAGCATGCCATCCAACTTTATGCTAAAACATAGTGATGTTCTTTGAAAAATTTGAGTGCATCAACCTCTTTTTCATTCTGGACCAGACTTGTGTTTTCTACTGCAACCCCATCCTTCCTTGCTCAAGTGACTATGTGCTTTCTCATGCTTGTAGTCAACCCTGCAAAACCCCTAAGTCCAGGAGCATGCCCTCTTTGGAACATTTTTGGTCCATGAAATGATGCCATCTACTCCTTGTCGAGAAGTGTGGTTTTGCAAAACTTGCACTAACTAGTTTCTCCTTTTTGCAAACCAACTTCACCGCCCTCTCTTACACCCATAGAGACACTGCTCTGGAGAATATGGCCACTCCAAGAACTACCTAGGTGCCTTTGGCATTTTGTCAAACACTCTGAGTGCACAGCCAGATTTGGCATGAATTCAAGTTTACATGGTGAACTTGAGCCCCTGACCAATCCACCATGTCCCTCAGTCCCCTTGCTAAGCCTAGACTAGTCCTGTTAATTGCCAGCCTCAACCGCAGCCTCTAGGATGCCCTAGCATTTCGTCGAGCATGTCCCGGGCGTGCTCTGGGCGCGCCCAGAGCGTGCGTTTGGCACCCGTGCGCCCGAGATGCCGCGTCGCACCCCGCACCCAGATCCGGCCCGTGACCGGTCCCAGCAAACACTCCGTGTTCCCCTGCACCGCCACACCACCCCGACCAACCTGGCACCCCACAGCGCCATCGCCAGGACGGCCGTGGCGGCTAGCTGGCGGACGCTTGCAGGCCCGGCCGTGTCGGCGCCGCCCAAGCCACCGGCGTTTGCCACCTGCCCCCTGGAGCAGTGCGTGCCCATCCACAACTTGGTCCTCTAGCGCGTGTTGCCGCCACGTCTCCCTAGCTACAGAACGGCGGTCGCCGGCAAGCTTATCCCCGGCCGTCGCAAACCGACCTCCATCGCCTATATAAGAGGCCCCCGAGATCAAACCCGCACGCAGGCAGCCTCACACCGTCCCACTCGTGCCCCCTTAGTCGTCAATCGATGGGAGAGGATCGTCTCCTTCCTCTCCGGTGACTCCAGCCACCGCCACTGACCCGCCCAGTCCAGCGCCACCAGGACTTCCCCCTCTCCACTCTCTCCACCAGGAACCCCCTCATCCTCCCGTGGGCCTGTCCCCCTACTCAATCTTGATCGGGACTCGCCGCGGGCGATATTTCACTTTTTTCGGAAACCACCGTCCGCCGCGGAGCTCGCCGCCGGCAACTCCGTCCACCCCAGAGGACGAAACCACCACCGGAGTAACCGCCTCGACCCCATGAGCCCGCGGGTGACCTCCGTTTGTCGAGCGGTGCCACCGTTTGCCGGCGAGCATCGCCGGAGTCCCGCCCCCTCTCTCGGGCGGAGGAAGAGGAGGGAGAATAGACCAGTCAAACCTGACCTGTGGGCCAGGCGGGCCCACTGTCAGTGGCTCAGACGCAGCCACACTGGATAAGTGGAAGCGTATTTCCAGATTACGCCTTCGACGTGTACGTATATTTCGAAACGTTTTTCTTTTCTGTTTTTTAAACAGATTTTTGACCAAACTTTGACCAGCTGTATCTTTTTAAATACAGCTCCAAATGAATTAATTCTTTTTCCTACCTCTATCAAATATTGTCTAGTTTATTTTAAGATTTATTTGAAAAAAATTCAAGACAATGTTTTGTGTTGTTTTGTTTTGTGTGTTAATTCATATATATTCTTTTAAATAGGTTTTTTTTGAAGATTTCAAGATGTTTTGGATGCACCCTTCTGTTCCATGACCTGAAGGCAAGCATTCTGAACCCTGGTGTAATTTTTGTGTGTGTTGTTTGACTCGGTGACAACCCCACCCCGACACGTGCGTGCGTCATTTCATGTGAGGATGTGATCCTATTCCTGGGTGCATATTAATGAGTTTATGCTAATGAAGTTGACATGATTTGTAATGGGAATCACCGTCATACGTCTTTCATGCATACCGGAAGGGAAGCCGGGAAGGCCTCTGTCTTGGGTAGACACGGTCTTGTCCCTAGCCCTCCTTTGAGATGGTCGTGACCGGTATGGCATGAGGGGTATGTCATGTGATGTGCCCTGCTGTTGTTTGAGATATATGGATTGTTATGCTAATCATGCAGGAAATATTACAACCTCCTGAGTCGACCGTAGATCGAGTCTTGTGCCAGTAACCCCCATACTTGCTTCGTACTACCACTCGTCTCTACAATAAGTAGGGTACGGTTCAGTAAGTTGTCAACCCCTTTCCTAGCACACACCGTACAGAGAGGCCGTGGTGGAAGATACTGGAGGCATCCGGTAGTCATGCCACCGGGTCCGGGAGCATGGGTGTTTCGGTTGTAGCCGAAGGGGGTAGCTTCCCCAGTTTTGCGCACGGTATAAATTTTGTGATCCCATGTTACGTCGAGGTTGTAGCCTCCCCACTTAGAGTTTTGCTTGACAGGTGTCGTGGGTGATTCCAGACACATGTGAGTTAAGTTGGTGTGTGCAAGTTAGGTGTGTTTTCAACAAAAAGGCCATAGACGGAATTAGTCCCGATGGACTAAAGGAATCCGTTACTCGTGGGTAAAGAGTACACCCTCTGCAGAGATTAAACCTATTCGAATAGCCGTGTCCATGGTTAAGGACTACAGCCTGGGATGGGTCAAGTGTCGGTCTTAGTGTCGGTCTTCGGAGGTGAAACTGTTAAACCAGAACTGGAATTACTACCTGTGACTTGTGATAATTATGATCAATATTATTGTTGACTAACCCGTGTTATTATTGTTATTATCGAGTATCTCTGTGATGGTTCTACCTTTGGGATATTCACTATGATTGTTTCTTTTAAAGCCCTGTATGTGGTGTCGCTCAAACGCCCGACTGTGGCATTTCTTTTAAAGCCCTGTATGTGGCGTCGCTCAGACGCCCGACTGTGGCATTTTTTTTAAAGCCCTATATGTGGTGTCGCTCAGACGCCCGGCTGTGGCATTTCTTTTAAAGCCCTGTATGTGGCGTCGCTCAGACGCCCGACTGTGGCATTTCTTTTAAAGCCCTGTATGTGGTGTCGCTCAGACGCCCGACTGTGGCATTTCTTTTAAAGCCCTATATGTGGTGTCGCTCAGACG
>NC_041385.1:326206027-326206314 GCF_002162155.2 Triticum dicoccoides | reverse complement strand
ATTTCTTTTAAAGCCCTGTATGTGGTGTCGCTCAGACGCCCGACTGTGGCATTTCTTTTAAAGCCCTGTATGTGGTGTCGCTCAGACGCCCGACTATGGCATTTCTTTTAAAGCCCTGTATGTGGTGTCGCTCAGACGCCCGACTGTGGCATTTCTTTTAAAGCCCTGTATGTGGTGTCGCTCAGACGCCCGACTGTGGCATTTCTTTGTTGGTTAGTTCATAATTTTAATATTGCTAAGTTATTGCATATTCATAATTAACATGCTCACATGCATCCGGGTTATAT
>NC_041385.1:326118827-326205995 GCF_002162155.2 Triticum dicoccoides | reverse complement strand
TGTGGTGTCGCTCAGACGCCCGACTATGGCATTTCTTTTAAAGCCCTGTATGTGGTGTCGCTCAGACGCCCGACTGTGGCATTTCTTTTAAAGCCCTGTATGTGGTGTCGCTCAGACGCCCAACTGTGGCATTTCTTTTAAAGCCCTGTATGTGGTGTCGCTCAGACGCCCGACTGTGGCATGTTTATTATTTATTTCATAAATTTTAATATTGCTTTGTTATTGCATATTTATATTTAACATGCTCGTACGCATCAGAGTTTTATTTATCATTGGTGACTGACGTCATGTTCATATTATATTTTCAGCACATAGCTGTCATATTATGCCCGTGTTCATAATGTTTGCGAGTACATTGAATGTACTCACTGGCTTGTCCCTGGCTATTGTCTTGGCCAGATTTTCTTGCGTGGAGAGGAGCGACCATGCCGACAGCCTCGGAACTTAAGCAACGGTGATAGCAGTCTTACGAAGATAGGAGTTAACCTGGTCAGCTGTTCTTGTGGAAACATGGAGTCCCATAGATACTGATGATCCACAACCCGCTTCCGCCATCAACCGCTAGAAACCATTTGTTGTACTCACAGGCCAGAATGGTCTTGTACTACATATTTTGTATTTTGCTTGGAATTTCTGTATCAAGTGGGTGCCTCATCAGCTAACAGTTATCCTAGGGCTGGTGAGCACAAGGGCCATTTTCTGGAAATTAATACCCAGAGAATCGGTCCCCACAGTATTTCCCTCGGACCTAATAATTTTGGAATCGCAAGGTTTGGATGTGATATTAGGCATGGATTGGTTATCGGAGTATGGAGGGAATATTGATTGCGCCAGTAAGTCGATTTTCCTTACCACCCCTGAAGGAAGAAGAATCAAGTATGTATCATGGCATGAGCCGAGAAGAGCACATGTAAATTCCTTAACATGAGTTGTGCAGGAAGAAGTACCAGTGGTAAGGGATTTCCCGGATGTGTTTCCGGAAGAGTTGCTAGGCATGCCACTGGATAGAGACATTGAGTTTCTGATTCAACTACTGCCAGGCACTGGGCCGATATCTAAGAGACCGTATAGGATGCCAGCCCAAGATTTGGAGGAAATTAAGAAGCAGATTAAGGAGTTGTTGGATAAAGGGTTTATTCGCCCAAGTTCTTCGCCTTGGGGATCGCCAGTACTTCTGGTGGAAAAGAAGGATGGATCATTAAGAATGGTTGTCGATTATCGCAGATTGTATGAAGTAACAATCAAGAACAAGTACCCACTACCAATGATCAATGATCTATTTGATCGGTTGCAAGGAGCTAAGGTGTTTTCCAAGATTGATTTGCGATTAGGATACCATCAGTTGAAGATTCGGGAGCAGGATATACCGAAGACAGCTTTTACCACCAGGTACGGGTTGTATGAGTATACCGTTATGTCATTTGGTCTGACTAATGACCCAGCCTATTTTATGAACATGATGAACAAAGTGTTTATGGAGTTCTTGGATAAGTTCATCGTGTTGTTCATTGATGATATTTTGGTTTACTCGAAAAATGAAGAGGAACATAAGGAGCACTTGCGTTTGGTACTCGAGAAGCTCCGAGAACATCAGCTATACGCCAAGTTCAGCAAGTGTGAATTTTGTTGAAGGAAGTTGGATTTCTCGGATATGTTATATCCGGAGAAGGTATCGCAGTAGACCCCACTAAAGTTGTCACTGTGACAAACTGGGAAGCACCAACAATAGTTGGAGAGATCAGGAGTTTCCTTGGACTCGCAGGATACTATCGGAGATTCATTGAAAATTTCTCGAAGATTGCGAAGCCTATGACAGAGTTGTTGAAGAAGGATACTAAGTTCATTTGGACTGAGGAGTGTGAGGCTAGTTTCCAAGAGTTGAAGAAACATTTGGCTACCTCACCAGTATTAATTCTGCCAGATCAGACCAAGGATTATGAAGTGTATTGCGACACTTCATGTCGAGGACTTGGAGCAGTACTTATGCAGGAGGGAAGAGTTGTTTCGTATGCTTCACGACAACTTAAGCCTCATGAGTTGAATTATGCTACTCATGATTTGGAGTTAGCAGCCGTAGTGCATGCACTGAAAACGTGGAGACATTTTCTCATTGGAAATCATTGTGAGGTGTACACGGATCACAAGAGTTTGAAGTACATCTTCACGCAGAAGGAGTTAAATCTCAGGCAGAGGAGATGGTTGGAGCTTATTAAGGATTATGATATGAGATTGCATTATCACCCCGGGAAGGCTAACGTTGTAGCAGACGCGTTGAACAGCAAGAGCCATGTCAATACACTAATGACGGGAGAAATACCCAAGGAGTTAGCCGAGGATCTTTGAGAGCTATGTTTGGAAATAGTTCCGAGAGGCTATGTAGCAGCATTGGAGATTTAGTCTACTTTGATGGATAAAATCAGAGAAGCTCAAAAGGCAGATAAAGAAATTGCTTCCATTAAGGAAAGGATGAGCAAGGGAAAGGCTAAAGGATTTCGTGAGGATGAACACGATACCTTATGGTTTGAGGACCGTGTTTATGTGCCCAATGACCCGGAGATCAGGAATTTGATTCTGCAAGAGGCACATGATTCACCATATTCGATTCACCCCGGAAATACGAAGATGTATTTGGATTTGAAGGAAACTTTCTGGTGGACCAGAATGAAGAAGGATATTGCAGAATATGTAGCAGTTTGTGATGTATGTCAGAGGGTGAAGGCAGAACATTAGAAGCCAGCAGGATTGTTACAGCCATTGCCTATACCCGAATGGAAGTGGGATAAACTAGGCATGGATTTCATCACGGGATTGCCCAGGACTCGTTCAGGCTATGACACGATTTGGGTTGTAGTCGATCGTTTGACAAAGGTAGCTCATTTCATTCGAGTAAAGACTACCTACAGTAGCGCCAAATTGGCTAAGATATACATGACAAGGATTGTTTGTTTGCATGGAGTTCCGAGGAGTATCGTGTCAGATAGAGGAACCCAATTCACCTCGAAGTTCTGGAAGCAGTTGCACGAAACATTGGGAACCAGGCTAGAGTTTAGCACAGCTTTCCACCCACAGACAGATGGACAGACCGAGAGAGTCAATCAGATTTTGGAGGATATGCTTAGAGCTTGTGTTTTGGATTATGGATCAAGTTGGGATGACAACTTTCCATACGCGGAGTTTTCTTACAACAGTAGTTATCAATCCAGTTTGAAGATGGCCCCTTTCGAAGCCTTGTACGGAAGGAGGTCCAGAACCCCGTTGTTGTGGGATGAGGTAGCAGATCGCCAGTTGTTTGGACCGGATTTGATTAAAGAGTCTGAACAGAAAGTAAAGTTGATTTGCGACAGGCTCAAGGTAGCTTAGTCAAGGCAGAAGAGTTATGCAGATTCAAAACACAAGGGGACAGAATATGAAGTCGGGGACAGAGTTTATCTTCGAGTATCTCCACTTCGAGGAGTTAAGCGTTTTGGAGTTAAAGGAAAGTTAGCGCCACATTTTGTGGGGCCATACAAGGTTTTGGAATGCATGGGAGAAGTAGCGTACAAGTTGGAATTACCTGAGGGATTGTCAGGAGTTCACGATGTGTTCCATGTTTCACAGTTGAAGAAGTGTCACGCAGAGATGGCTGATATACCACTGAGAGATACTGTGCCACTGGAAGCGATTCAGTTGAAAGAAGATTTGACCTATGAAGAGAAACCAGTTAAGATTATGGAGTATGCCAGCAGAGTTACCCGCAATAAGGTTATCAAGTTTTGCAAAGTTCAGTGGAGCCACCACACCGAGGACGAAGCCACCTGGGAGCGAGAGGAAGATCTGCTCAAGGACCACCCTCACCTATTTGCTAGCCAACCCGAATCTCGAGGGCGAGATTCATCTTAAGGGGGGTAGGTTTGTAACATCCCAAATTTTCAATTTGGAATGTTATACATAGATCATCATTGCATATCATATTTTTGTTGCATTGTTGGCTCGATCCTAGAAATTCTACACAACTCAAGGACCCACGGAGAGAGTTGGGGATTTCGTTATTTTCATAATTGAGTTTTTCTCAAATTTTGAAAATAGGATCATTTGATTTTATTTATTTTATCTTCAATTATTTCTACTACCAAAATTTCAGAGAGGGAATAAAATGACTTTCCCAAAATAAAGAAATAATGAAGATTTAATAAAAAAATCAAATAAGATTTATTTTGGAGTTTTTCGCTTTTTATTTGGATTTAGGAAAAATGCGCGTTTTTCAAAATTTCATTTAGGCCCCAAATAAATGTTCTTCTTGTCCGGCTTGATTTTAGAAGCCGGGGAAAATTTATATCGGGAATTTTGGAGTCCGTTTAGTATTTCTTTTTATTTTTCTTCTGCGCGGAATTATTTAAAAAAAACGCAACCGACCTACGGGCCGTGCCCGAGCGGGACTCCGCTCAGGGGGCATCAAATTAGTTTAGTTAACGAACGTTCGTTCGTTGACCCGTTCATCGTTTTCCTTTTTCTCAGATTTAATCCGTGATTTTTCTGATCGCGATTCCTGATCCGATTTTCGTTTTAGTTTAATTTTTCGCTCGTTTATCGGAATTAGGCGATTCAAGCGCCTGGAGTTTCGTCTCGAAACCCTCTTTCCGAATAATCTACTTAAACAAGTTTTTGCTTCTGTAAAATTTGACTTAGATCCAGATTAGTAAAACGAAGCTGTTTTCTTTCGCCGTTTGACTTTCGTTGCTTTGTTTGATCTGTTTCTTTTGCAAACCGGAGTCCTTAAGTTGAACATTCTGGTTAGATCTTTTGCTCGAGTTTTACCTGTGCATTAGATGAGTATTTATTGTATGCTTGTTTGTTTGTATGTGATAGAATTCTCGGTGTGCGCCGCCTGTTACTTCGAGTCTCTGGATCTCGCGGATCATCAGCAAGGCAAGTAACACTTTGATCATACTCTTCTCATACCCAGTTTTTATGCATTAGATCTATCCTCAAACATTGCATGATTCGGATCTAATTAAATTGTGGGAAGGGAAGTAGATGAGGTAGTACCTATTACCTGTTTTATTATCAAACCTTTGGGAGTTACTTCTATGTTTGCTTATTATGCCATGCTATGCTAGTAGACGTGGATTGGGTGAGTGTATCCATGACAGATGTGAGATTGTTGAATTAATGGTTTATTTAAGGTGACAACTTAAACACACATCTGGGTGGATTGAGGCACCTGGTTTCTATCAGGACTTGCCTGTATTTTCTTCGGACCGCCACCCAGGCTCAAAGGGATCATGAGATTATTCAAACTAGAAACTTTCGTGTGCATCCACATGCTATTATGGGCCCTAGCATAGTTGACTAAGTTGTGCGAACTCTTACGGGGTGGACTAGCATATGTAGGGGATGTAGGTTGGTACGGTCTACCCCTATGTAAGGTGCAAGTGCTTCTGAAACACTATGTCTCGGTCATCCGTTTCTCAAACACCATGTAGTGCGAGAAACCAAGCGGAGGCGAACGAGTCATGTGGGGAAAAGTGCGCAAACCTCTGCAGAGTGTATAAACTAATCATGGTTAGCCGTGTCCCCGGTTATGGACAGCTTGAGTATCTAGTACCTGGATATCATGTGAATCTCATCATGTTACTTCTAAATTAATATTGTTGGGTTTTAATGAGTACTTTTAATTGGGATTGAGAATGCTATCAACCATTCTCAATGTTTAACAACCACCATGTTAGTTAAATAACTTTATTCCTTTGCAGTAGGAAAAAATTGGCTTTATGCAAAAACTGTAACCATAGAGCTTTACCACCAGCCAAATATGCATGTAGTATAGCTTATTCTATTGTTGTTCTCTATGTGTTACATTGCCAGCATATTCCATGTGCTGACCCGTTTTCGGGCTGCAATGTTTCATGTTGCAGACTTTTCAGACGACGAGTAAGATGCTTGTAGGTCGTGGTTCTATACTTAGTGATGCCGTTGGAGTTGACGGACTCGCTTATGTTCCAAGCCTTCCGCTGTTATTGATTTTAGATGGCCTTAAGCCATATTTATTTCAATAAGTTCTTTTTTGAGACATTTGATGTAATGAGTGTGTGATTGCTACTCTGTTATAAATCCTCCAAGTACTGTGTGGTGTCAGCATTACTGATCCAGGGATGACACTGAGCACAGAGATCAGACTGTTTGAGGTCTTGTCGCTACACATGAATACTTCTAGTATGTTTCATCTTCACACTACTAGCTTACATGCCTTGAATGCTATGATTGCTTGCTTTGTTGCATCACCCATGATCCATTCTTGCTCGTTTCATTGAGTTGATAGCATATATGTTCATGTCTATCACATGATTTACCTTGATGATTGTCACTTGTCTCCATTAGTTGCATCTCTCATATTCACTTGTAGTGAGTGCAACAATTATATGCTTATTCATATTGGAGACTTGGAAACCTTACTTGTTATGCATGCTTGTTTGATCGAGCTTAATGTCTATGCTTGTGCTAGCATCTTATGCCTACATACCATGCCCTAAAGCCTTGTACTTTCTTATGATAAGAATGATGAAAACACTTGTTGGGTATTTCACCACATGAATGATAGGTTTTGCATTTCCGCTAACCTTAATTGTTTTTCCGAGTGTTTGTCATGTTCTTTCGTTTTGAAGGATTCACAAGGCGGTACCATCACGAGACATATTGGGTACGTGAAGGTGTCCATGATGCGCAATACCAACATTTTTGAGAAGCTCGAAAAGGTGAACTCCTTCCCTTTGAGTCATCCTCAAATATGCATATTGGATGGGCCATACTTTCATTGTTGTCTCCTCCTTCTTGTCTACATGCTACATATATTGGATGGAGGCGCGACATTGGACATTGACCCCATGGACCTTCAAGTTGAGGAGCGCTCGAACTTAGTGGATGCACCTACTTTGGAAGCACCACCGGAGAACGACTTATACCATGACACTGAGCCATGGTACAACACCACCCATAACAAATTTGTTGGGGAACGTTGCAGAAAATTAAAAATTTTCCTACGGTTTCACCAAGATCCATCTATGAGTTCATCTAAGCAACGAGTCATAGGAGAGAGATTGCATCTACATACCACTTGTAGATCGCGTGCGGAAGCGTTCAAGAGAACGGTGATGATGGAGTCGTACTCACCGTGATCCAAATCACCGATGACCAAGTGCCGAACAGACAACACCTCCGCGTTCAACACACGTACGGAGCGGATGACGTCTCCTCCTTCTTGATCCAGCAAGGGGGAAGGAGAGGTTGATGATGATCCAGCAGCACAACGGTGTGGTGGTGGATGCAGCAGAACTCCGGCAGGGCTTCGCCAAGCTGCTGCGGGACGAGGAAGAGGTGTAGCAGGGGGAGGGAGGTGCCAAGACACAAGGTGCGGCTGCCCTCCCCCTTGCCCTCCTTTATATAGGCCCCCAGGGGGGCGCCGGCCCTGGGAGATCCAATCTCCCAAGGGGGGCGGCGGCCAGGGGGGTTGGAGTGCCCCCCAAGGCAAGTGGGGCGCGCCCCCCACATAGAGTTTCCAACCCTAGGCGCAGGGGGGCCCAAGGGGGGGCGCACCATCCCACTAGGGGCTGGTTCCCCTCCCACTTCAGCCCACGGGGCCCTCCGGGATAGGTGGCCCCACCCAGTGGACCCCCGGGACCCTTCCGATGGTCCCGGTACAATACCGGGTGACCCCGAAACTTTCTCGATGGCCGAAACAACACTTCCTATATATAATTCTTTACCTCTGGACCATCCCAGAACTCCTCGTGACGTCCGGGATCTCATCCGGGACTCCGAACACCATTCGGTTTGCTGCATACTCATATGCATACAACCCTAGCGTCACCGAACCTTAAGTGTGTAGACCCTACGGGTTCGGGAGACATGCAGACATGACCGAGATGGCTCTCCGGTAAATAACCAACAGCGGGATCTGGATACCCATGTTGGCTCCCACATACTCCTCGATGATCTCATCGGATGAAACACGATGTCGAGGATTCAATCAACCCCGTATACTATTCCCTTTGTCAGACGGTCTGTTACTTGCCCGAGATTTGATCGTCGTTATCCCAATACCTCGTTCAATCACATTACCGGCAAGTCACTTTACTCGTACCGTAATGCATGATCCCATGACCTGACACTTGGTCACTTTGAGCTCATTATGATGATGCACTACCGAGTGGGACTAGTGATACCTCTCCATAATACAGAGTGACAAATCCCAGTCTCGATCCGTGTCAACCCAACAGACACTTTCGGAGATACCTGTAGTGCACCTTTATAGTCACCCAGTTACGTTGTGACGTTTGGTACACCCAAAGCACTCCTACGGTATCCGGGAGTTACACGATCTCATGGTCTAAGGAAGAGATACTTGACATAGGAAAAGCTCTAGCAAAACGAACTACACGATCTTGTGCTATGCTTAGGATTGGGTCTTGTCCATCACATCATTCTCCTAATGATGTGATCCCATTGTCAACGAAATCCAATGTCCATAGTCAGGAAACCATGACTATCTGTTGACCAACGAGCTAGTCAACTAGAGGCTCACTAGGGACATGTTGTGGTCTAAGTATTCACACGTGTATTACAATTTCCGGATAATAGAATTATAGCATGAATAAAAGACAATTATCATGAACAAGGAAATATAATAATAATCCTTTTATTATTGCCTCTAGGGCATATTTCCAACAGTCTCCCACTTGCACTAGAGTCAATAATCTAGTTACATTGTGATGAATCGAACACCCATAGAGTTCTGGTGTTGATCATGTTTTGCTCGCGGAAGAGGTTTAGTCAACGGATCTGCGACATTTAGATCCATATGTACTTTGCAAATATCTATGTCTCCATCTTGAACATTTTCACGGATGGAGTTGAAACGACGCTTGATGTGCCTGGTCTTCTTATGAAACCTGGGCTCCTTGGCAAGGGCAATAGCTCTAGTGTTGTCACAAAAGAGTTTGATCGGCCCCGACGCATTGGGTATGACTCCTAGGTCGGTGATGAACTCCTTCACCCAAATTGTTTCATGTGCTGCCTCCGAGGCTGCCATGTACTCCGCTTCTCATGTAGATCCCGCCACGACGCTCTGCTTGCAGCTGCACCAGCTTACTGCCCCACCATTTAACATATACACGTATCCGGTTTGTGACTTAGAGTCATCCAGATCTGTGTCGAAGCTAGCGTCGACGTAACCCTTTACGACGAGCTCTTCGCACCTCCATAAACGATAAACATGTCCTTTGTCCTTTTCAGGTAGTTCAGGATATTCTTGACCGTTGTCCAGTGTTCCTTGCCGGGATTACTTTGGTACCTTCCTACCAAACATACGGCAAGGTTTACATCAGGTCTGGTACACAGCATGGCATACATCATAGATCCTATGGCTGAGGCATAGGGGATGACACTCATCTCTTCTTTATCTTTTGCCGTGGTCGGGCATTGAGCCGAGCTCAATCTCACACCTTGCAGTACATGCAAGAACCCTTTGTTGGACTGATCCATTTTGAACTTCTTCAAAATCTTATCAACGTATGTGCTTTGTGAAAGACCTATGAGGCGTCTCGATCTATCCCTATAGATCTTGATGCCTAATATGTACGCAGCTTCTCCAAGGTCCTTCATTGAAAAACACTTATTCAAGAAGGCCTTAATGTTGTCCAAGAATTCTATGTCATTTCCCATCAAAAGTATGTCATCTACATATAATATGAGAAGTGCTACAGAGCTCCCACTCACTTACTTGTAAATGCAGGCTTCTCCATAAGTCTGCATAAATTCAAACGCTTTGATCATCTCATCAAAGCGAATGTTCCAACTCCGAGATGCTTGCACCACCCCATAAATGGATCGCTGGAGCTTGCATACTTTGTTAGAATTCTTAGGGTCGACAAAACCTTCCGGCTGCATCATATACAGCTCTTCCTTAAGATAACCGTTAAGGAATGCCGTTTTGACGTCCATCTGCCATATCTCATAATCATAGTATGCGGCAATTGCTAACATGATTCCGACGGACTTAAGCTTCACTACGGGAGATAAAGTCTCATCGTAGTCAATCCCTTGAACTTGCTGATAACCCTTAGCGACAAGTCGAGCTTTATAGATGGTGACATTACCATCAGCGTCCGTCTTCTTCTTAAAGATCCATTTGTTTTCTATCGCTCGCCGATCATCCGGAAAGTCAGTCAAAGTCCATACTTTGTTTTCATACATGGATTCTATCTGGGATTGCATGGCTTCTAGCCATTTGTTGGAATCTGGGCCCGCCATCGCTTCTTCATACTTCGAAGGTTCACCGTTGTCTAACAACATGATTTCTAGGACAGGGTTGCCATACCACTCTGGTGTGGAACGTGTCCTTGTGAACCTACGAAGTTCAGTAGCAACTTGATCTGAAGTACCTTGATCATCATCATTAATTTCCTCTCCAGTCGGTGTAGGCACCACAGGAACATTTTCCTGAGCTGCACTACTTTCCGGTTCAAGAGGTAGTACTTCATCGAGTTCTACTTTCCTCCCACTTACTCCTTTCAAGAGAAACTCCTTTTCCAGAAAGGATCCGTTCTTGGCAACAAGGATCTTGCCTTCGGATCTAAGGTAGAAGGTATTGGTTTCCTTAGGGTATCATATGAAGACGCATTTTTCCGACTTGGGTTCGAGCTTTTCAGGTTGAAGTTTCTTGACATAAGCATCGCATCCCCAAAATTTTAGAAACGACAGCTTAGGTTTTTTCCCAAACCATAATTCATACGGTGTCGTCTCAACGGATTTAGACGGTGCCCTATTTAAAGTGAATGTAGCTGTCTCTAGAGTGTATCCCCAAAATGATAGCGGTAAATCGGTAAGAGACATCATAGATCGCACCATATCCAATAGAGTGCGATTACGACGTTCGGATACACCGTTACGCTGAGGTGTTCCAGGCGGCATGAGTTGTGAAACGATTCCACATTTTCTTAAGTGTGTACCAAATTCGTGACTTAAATATTCTCCTCCCCTATCCGATCATAAGAATTTTATCTTTCGGTCACGTTGATTCTCTACTTCATTCTGAAATTCCTTGAACTTTTCAAAGGTCTCAGACTTGTGTTTCATTAAGTAGACATACCCATATCTACTTAAGTCATCAGTGAGAGTGAGAACATAACGATATCCTCCGCGAGCCTCAACGCTCATTGGACCACACACATCAATATGTATGATTTCCAACAAGTTGGTTGCTCGCTCCATTGTTCCGGAGAACGGAGTCTTGGTCATTTTGCCCATGAGGCATGGTTCACATGTGTCAAATGATTCATAATCGAGAGACTCTTAAAGTCCATCAGTATGGAGCTTCTTCATGCGCTTGACACCAATGTGACCAAGGCGGGAGTGCCACAAGTATGTCGGACTATCGTTATCAACTTTACATCTTTTGGTATTCACACTATGAATATGTGTAACATTACGTTCGAGATTCATTAAGAATAAACCATTGACCATCGGGGCATGACCATAAAACATATCTCTCATATAAATAGAACAACCATTATTCTCGGATTTAAATGAGTAGCCATCTCGCATCAAACGAGATCCAGATACAATGTTCATGCTCAAACTTGGCACTAAATAACAATTATTGAGGTTTAAAACTAATCCCGTAGGTAAATGTAGAGGTAGCGTGCCGACGGCGATCACATCGACCTTGGAACCATTCCCGACGTGCATCGTCACCTCGTCCTTCGCCAGTCTCCGCTTATTCCGCAGCTCCTGTTGTGAGTTACAAATATGAGCAACGGCACCGGTATCAAATACCCAAGAGTTACTACGATTACTGGTAAGGTACACATCAATTACATGTATATCAAATATACCTTTAGTGTTGCCGGCCTTCTTGTCCGCTAAGTATTTGGGGCAATTCCGCTTCCAGTGACCCTTCCCTTTGCAATAAAAGCACTCAGTCTCAGGCTTGGGTCCATTCTTTGACTTCTTCCCGGCAACTGGCTTACCGGGCGCGGCAACATCTTTGTCGTCCTTCTTGAAGTTCTTCTTACCCTTGCCCTTCTTGAACTTAGTGGTCTTATTGACCATCAACACTTGATGTTCCTTCTTGATTTCAACCTCTGCTGACTTCAGCATTGAAAATACTTCAGGAATGGTCTTCACCATCCCCTGCATATTGTAGTTCAACACAAAGCTCTTGTAGCTTGGTGGGAGCGAATGAAGGATTCTGTCAATGACCGCCTCGTTCGGGAGGTTGATCTCCAGCTGGGACAGGCGGTTGTGCAACCCAGACATTTTGAGTATGTGCTCACTGACAGAACTGTTTTCCTCCATGTTACAACTATAGAACTTGTCGGAGACTTCATATCTCTTGACCCGGGCATGAGCTTGAAAAACCATTTTCAGCTGCTCGAATATCTCATATGCTCCGTGTCGCTCAAAACGCTTTTGGAGCCCCGGTTCTAAGCTATAAAGCATGCCGCACTGAACGCGGGAGTAATCATCAGCACGTGATTGCCAAGTGTTCATAACGTCTTGGTTCTCTGGGATGGGTGCTTCACCTAGCGGTGCATCTAGGACATAATCTTTCTTGGCTGCTATGAGGATGATCCTCAGGTTCTGGACCCAGTCCGAATAGTTGCTGCCATCATCTTTCAGCTTGGTTTTCTCTAGGAACGCGTTGAAGTTCATGTTGACATGAGCGTTCGCCATTTGATCTACAAGACATATTTTGCAAAGACTTTAGACTAAGTTCATGATAATTAAGTTCATCTAATCAAATTATTTAATGAACTTCCACTTAGATTGACATCCCTCTAGTCTTCTAAGTGTTACACGATCCGAGTCGACTAGGCCGTGTCCGATCATCACGTGAGACGGACTAGTCATCATCGGTGAACATCTCCATGTTGATCGTATCTTCCATACGACTCATGTTCGACCTTTCAGTCTCTGTGTTCCGAGGCCATGTCTGTACATGCTAGGCTCGTCAAGTTAACCCTAAGTGTTTTGCATGTGTAAAACTGTCTTACACCCGTTGTATGTGAACGTAAGGATCTATCACACCCGATCATCACGTGGTGCTTCGAAACAACGAACTTTAGCAACGGTGCATAGTTAGGGGGAACACTTTCTTGAAATTATTATAAGGGATCATCTTATTTACTACCATTGTTCTAAGTAAACAAGATGCATAAACATAATAAACATCACATGCAATTATATAATAGTGACATGATATGGCCAATATCATATAGCTCCTTTGATCTCCATCTTCGGGGCTCCATGATCATCTTAGTCACCGGCATGACACCATGATCTCCATCATCATGATCTCCATCATCGTGTCTTCATGAAGTTGTCACGCCAACGACTACTTCTACTTCTATGGCTAACGCGTTTAGCAATAAAGTAAAGTAATTTACATGGTGTTCTTCAATGACACGCAGGTCATACAAAAATAAAGAGAACTCCTATGGCTCCTGCCGGTTGTCATACTCATCGACATGCAAGTCGTGATTCCTATTACAAGAACATGATCTCATACATCACAATTCATCATTCATCACAACTTCTGGCCATATCACATCACATGACAATTGCTGCAAAAACAAGTTAGACGTCCTCTAATTGTT
The DNA here is from genome assembly GCF_002162155.2 of Triticum dicoccoides. Lineage (NCBI taxonomy): Eukaryota > Viridiplantae > Streptophyta > Magnoliopsida > Poales > Poaceae > Triticum > Triticum dicoccoides. The sequence goes on along the minus strand of NC_041385.1, from coordinate 326,192,364 downwards.
GTTGCATCTTTTACGTGGCTGCAATTGGGTTCTAGCAAGAACGTTTTCTTACCTACGAATAACCACAACGTGATTTTGTCAACTTCTATTTACCCTTCATAAGGACCCTTTTTATCTAATCCGCTCCAACTAAAGTAGGAGAGACAGACACCCGCTAGCCACCTTATGCAACTAGTGCATGTCAGTCGGTGGAACCTGTCTCACGTAAGCGTACATGTAAGGTCGGTCTGGGCCGCTTCATCCCACAATACCGCTGAAGCAAGAAAATACTAGTAGTGGCAAGCAAGTTGACAAGATCTACGCCCACAACAAAATTGTGTTCTACTCGTGCAATAGAGAACTACGCATAGACCTAGCTCATGATGCCACTGTTGGGGAACGTTGTAGAAAATTAAAAAATTTCCTATGGTTTCACCAAGATCCATCTATGAGTTCATCTAAGCAACGAGTCATAGGAGAGAGATTGCATCTACATACCGCTTGTAGATCGCCTGCGGAAGCGTTCAAGAGAACGGTGATGATGGAGTCGTACTCGTCGTGATCCAAATCACCGATGACCAAGTGCCGAACAGACAGCACCTCCGCGTTCAACACACGTACGGAGCGGATGACGTCTCATCCTTCTTGATCCAGCAAGGGGGAAGGAGAGGTTGATGATGATCCAGCAGCACAACGGCGTGGTGGTGGATGCAGCAGAACTCCAGCAGGGCTTCGCCAAGCTGTTGCGGGAGGAGGAAGAGGTGTAGCAGGGGTTGGGAGGTGCCAAGACACTGGGTGCGGCTCCCCTCCCCCTTGCCCTCCTTTATATAGGCCCCCAGGGGGAGCGCCGGCCCTGGGAGATCCAATCTCCCAAGGGGGCGGCGGCCAGGGGGGTTGGAGTGCCCCCCAAGGGAAGTGGGGCGCGCTCCCCACCTTGGGTTACCAACCCTAGGCGCAGGGGGGCCAAGGGGGAGCACCAGCCCACTAGGGGCTGGTTCCCCTCCCACTTCAGCCCACGGGGCCCTCCGGGATAGGTGGCCCCACCCAGTGGACCCCCGGGACCCTTCCGGTGGTCCCGGTACAATACCGGGTGACCCCGAAACTTTCCCGATGGCCGAAACAGCACTTCCTATATATAATTCTTTACCTCCGGACCATCCCGGAACTCCTCGTGACGTCCGGGATCTCATCCGGGACTCCGAACAACATTCAGTTTGCTGCATACTAATATTCATACAACCCTAGCGTCACCGAACCTTAAGTGTGTAGACCCTACGGGTTCGGGAGACATGAAGACATGACCAAGACGGCTCTCCGGTCAATAACCAACAGCGGGATCTGGATACCCATGTTGTCTCCCACACACTCCTCGATGATCTCATCCGATGAACCACGATGTCGAGGATTCAAGCAACCCCGTATACTATTCCCTTTGTCAGACGGTATGTTACTTGCCCGAGATTCGATCGTCGTTATCCCTATACCTCATTCAGTCTCGTTACCGGCAAGTCACTTTACTCGTACTGTAATGCATGATCCCGTGACCGGACACTTGGTCACTTTGAGCTCATTATGATGATGCACTACCGAGTGGGCCCAGTGATACCTCTCCGTAATATGGAGTGACAAATCCCAGTCTCGATCCGTGTCAACCCAACAGACACTTTCGGAGATACCTGTAGTGCACCTTTATAGTCACCCAGTTACGTTGTGATGTTTTGTACACCCAAAGCACTCCTACGGTATCCGGGAGTTAAACGATCTTATGGTCTAAGGAAGAGATACTTGACATAGGAAAAGCTCTAGCAAAACGAACTACAGGATCTTGTGCTATGCTTAGGATTGGGTCTTGTCCATCACATCATTCTCCTAATGATGTGATCCCGTTGTCAACGACATCCAATGTCCATAGTCAGGAAACCATGACTATCTGTTGACCAACGAGCTAGTCAACTAGAGGCTCACTAGGGACATGTTGTGGTCTAAGTATTCACACGTGTATTACAATTTCCGGATAATACAATTATAGCATGAATAAAAGACAATTATCATGAACAAGGAAATATAATAATAATCCTTTTATTATTGCCTCTAGGGAATATTTCCAACAAAATTTGCATCTTATGCATGGATTGACTCATATTATGATTGCCTTGTTGCATCTGGTATTTCTTTGTCATCCACGATATATGAGCTTGTGCACTTCCTTAGCAAATTTGTTGTGATCTTCCTTGATTGCGTACTCATACATAATGGACACATTTCCCACCATCAATTGCATGATAACATAATCAAATTGAGAATCCATTTCCATATTCATGCTATTGATAAACTGTCTCACTATGACATCATTTTGCACAACGGTAGAATTTTTAGCTTTGTGCACCATGCCAATTACCACAACTTTTTGAGTGCAACAAATGCTTTTTCTCCCATGAATGCTTTGTGTATCATTCTATATCATCTTGATAAGCTTCATGCGCTTTGTCACGAACAATCTTGCCGAACGGACTCATGCTTACTTGATGGACACCTTGTGTGGACACCTTGTTTGCGCTAACCATTGTATTTCTGAGTATCGCTTGTGTTTGCTCTTTTTGCATGTATACCACTCCGGAGACACCCTGGAGTACTTGGATTGCGCCATGACTTCCACTTCGTGCAATTACAAGTCAATCCATGACAATCATTTCCATGGTGATAAGGATCACGATCCGAGGTTGAATCTTTCCCAAGGGGGGAGATGATGCGGAGCATCCTACGATCATCCCCTTGTACACTACGACTACTACCCAAGCCCCAAGAGGACATACGACGAGACCTCGAACATACGCCATTGGATGCAAAGTTAACTCACTCCTCTCTGAATCGTCACTTTCCACATGTGAGACATGGCTACTACCTCAAACATATGTGCGATGCATGACCAGGAACCAAGAGGAAGATCATGGTACAACTAGGATCATTGGACAAGACGGCAAGGACACCAAGCGTGAAAAACAAGAGGAAGAGCTACCAGGAAGCTACAACTCTCGGACGTGTGACGACCAATGATCTCCAGACGTCCGACGCCTAGAGATTCCACCAGCCAGAACAACTCCAGGTGAGGCATGCTAATTGCCCGAATGATCGCCAGATGCCGGACGTCCGGCACTCTCCAGCGCCCGGACGGCTGACCACCACCAGAAATCCGGCAACTCCATCCAGAGCCAAAATGCCGGATGTCTGACCCACACAGGATGACCGGACCTTCCTGAGCCACCGAACGTTCGGTAATGGTCGGACGACCAACGCTTGTCTGCGTACAGTGTTTTGGGCCGAAGCTCATGTACCCCTTCACCCCTCACTTACCCCTTCATGTCCCTAGACTACATATACTCCTCCACCTCCACCATTTTAGGGTTAGCATTGGTTTAGCTCATACTAGATATAGAGCTTTGCTCATCCATTTTGTTCTCCTCCTTTGAGAGACCGCGGCCTCTACGGAGAAGATCCACTAAGTGGATTCAAGACCCCTCACGGGAAGATCCTCAAGACCTCCTCACGGAGAAGAAGTACCGCCTCTTGTATTGTCCTTTGTTGTGTTTGGATCTTGGATCACTCTTTATATTCATGGATCTATCACATGTGTGATTGTTCTCGTTGATATGAGTGCTTTTCCCTTGTGTTCTTCGTGTTGTTCGTGGGATCCCCTCCATTTCGTGAAAGATCGGCCCTAGGGTTTCGACCCTACATAAAAAGCTAAATATGAAGTGTAGGATCGACAGGCATTGGCACGAACTAATTTTTCTGCAGGATGATCGTCATCATGGACACCACACACATCTGAGATAATGGAAAACATGCACCACCACCACCATCCGCCAAGAGCACACCATCTGGTCTCGCACGGAGCTCTTTCTTCATCCATGGCATCAATAGGGAAAACACATGAGATTATAGGCCGACGTTGCAAGGGTGGAGGTCACTATGCGAGCAAATGTCCATCTCCGTGTGTGATGATTGTTACTGAGGATGGTGGGTATGAGTCTGCTAGTGACTATGATGAGGAGACTTGGGCTCTTATTGCAAGTGAAGAATACGATTTTAGCGACCCGACCCGAATGGATCGAAGTCTCTGTGCTTAAGTGTCATCCCTGGATTGGTATGCTGACACACACAGTACTCGAGGATTTATAACAGAGGTAAATCACATGTATAAAGTAACGTAAATACTATTACCTCAATCCATAAAGTGGAAGAAACAACAAGGTTGTGGATTCCCATCAACACAACGGCAAAGTTGAGTCTAGAAATCGTAACCCCAACGTATCACTTACTCGTCGTAAGATTCCTCCAACATGAGACGTTGCAGCCATGTAGGTCAGTACATTGAATGTACTAACGAATTCACACCATAGGATAATGATGAATAATAGCTATCACTACATCCATATTTGGTTGGTGGAGGCTCTAAGTTTAATGTTTGCATAAAGCCAATTTTTTCCTACAACAAAGGAATATATTTTATTTAACTGCAAAGTTTGTTCAAAATATTCAGAAGGTAACCCCAACTCAATCCCAAATTAACATGGACAACCCAAAAAATTTATTAAGTAGAGTGACCAGATCAAATCAATAATTCAAGTACCAGATACTCAAGATGTCCATAACCGGGGACACGGCTAATCATGATCAGTTTATACACTGTACAGAGATTTGCGCACTTTTCCCCACAAGACTCAACCGCATCCATGATCGGATGATTGAGACATAGTCTTTCTGAAGCATTAACTCTCTACTCTGGGTAGACAGTACCACCTACATCCCTCTACATCTACTAGTCTACCTCTTCAAGAGCTCTCGCAACTTACTCAACTATGCCAGAGCCCATAATGGCTTGTGGCTGCACACGGAATTTTCTAGCATGAATAATCTTATGATCCTTATGAGCCTGGGTGGCATTCCATAGGATAATCACATGGTTACTCCAGGATTTCCAAAAAAACAGACAACACTGGGTACTCTAGGTGCCTCAAGCAATCCACCAAGATGTATATTAAAGTTGCCACCTTAATGTTGTCCATGATTAAATAACTCTCAAACTTCCATCTGTGAATCACCATCAATTCCCATCTACAAGCATGGCTAAGCAATATTAAACACAACGTATATTCCCGGGGTGATCAAAAGGTATTAGCTTCCTACCTCAAACAGTACAACCAAAACCACATGTTCCCAATCCTACCAATGCAAGTATTTGTGGGGCAGAACTAATGCATAGTAAAACCTGGGTGTAAAAGAGTACAATGAAAGTGTGAACTTGATTGTACTATTGATGAAGATCCTACGCACTCATAACTCTTAATAGTTCTACTCGTAACACTCCGTTCAATCTATCGTAAGCAATCAATAGTACCCACACATAAGCAATCATGCAAAAGAATCGAAGAAAACATCTTGGAAAGCTTCAAAAACAAGCAATTAACTCTTGCAATAGAAAACAATTTCTAACAGTACCAAAATTAGGTGGATTTGGCCTTATCAGAAAGTTTAGGTCAAGAGCTTCGATTTGTAAAAAGAATCAATTAAATCTGAGTAACAAAACTTGAGTAATGAACAAAAGAAGTTTGAATTCAAATATGTTTGAAATCAAATTTTTAAACTTTCAAAAACATGTTTAAGTTGGATATCTGGATAGAGGGGATCATTACGAAGATTTAGGCATTAGTTTCATCAAAAACGCATCAAAAACAAAGGTAAGGATAAAAAGATATGATCAAAAGAAATTTGAGTATGAATCTGAACAAATTTCGAAAGTTGAAAGTTGCAAAAAGTTTATTTGATAGTACTAGATAGGTGCAATCAAAATGAAAATACTGGCATTGGTTTCGTCTAATTTGGATGAACGAGTTAAAAGTTATTTGAAAAATCAGGGCCAAGTTGTTTTACGGAAGAAAAAATGGCTATGGCTAAAAGAATTCTAGTCTTAAAATGTAAATACAGGGACTAATTTATAAATCTAATTATTCTACCGTACACTAGTCTAAAAAAATAATAAGCTATGGAAGTATAAAAAAAATAGGAAGAAAGGTACCTATTAGATAGAGAAAAAACAACTTTGGAGAGAGGAGACGACTTCCAGAATTTCCGCCGGAGAGGAGAAATATATTTTTCTTTATTGAATCTAGTCAAACCAAAATATATTAATTTAACCCGAAACGAATGATTTTTGGAGACTCTATGGGTCTATATTTTGTAGGTGGAAAGGAGGCTTGAAGGTCAAAGACTAGCAATGTGGGACTAAACGTAGACGAAAACGAGAAATAGAAAAGAACGCCTTGCATGGGCCTAAAGGCTTTGGGAGCTCCTAGTTGGCGCTGTAGGCGCCCGTTGGACAAGTGGCGCCTACAGCGACCAGCAGCGGGCCGCGGCCCAATTAAAACATTGCTGTAGCGATTCGTGAAAAAAAAACCTAAGCTCATTCCTGCAGCAATTTGTGAATACTAGAGTTCGAACTATGAGCACGAGGGTTGAGAGCAGTCGCTCGTAACCACCAGGTCAAGCTCATTCCATTGACCACAAAAATGAAAAACTTCTATTTGACCCTTCCTCTAATTAACATATTATATATATATATAGTGTAAACTACTTTAAAAAGAAAGTATAAATTCAAAACAGAACTCTATAAAAATACTGAAATAATCTATGAATTTATCAAAATAATTCATAGAAATTCAAAAGAGTTCGTGGATTTAAAAACGTTCAATTATTTTGAGACAAAACTTCACAAACTTAAAAAAAGTTCATCGATTTTGAGAAATACTTCATCATTTTTGAAGAAAAGTTCACAAACTTAAAAAAAGTTCATCAATTTTGAGAAATAGTTCATCATTTTTGAAGAAAAGTTCACAAACTTAAAAAAATTTCATCGATTTTGAGAAATAGTTCATCATTTTTTAAGAAAAGTTCACAAACTTTAAAAAGTTCAACGATTTTCGAAAAAAACTTTACGAAATAGTTTAAAAAGTTCATCATTTATCAAAAAAAGTTCATCGATTTTCAAAAGAGTTCATCGGTTTTCAAAAAAGTTCATCAAGTTTGAGAAAATAGTTCATCAATTTTCAAAAAAGTTCAGAAATTTGAATGAAAAATTCGTCAATCTTAAAAAAAGTTCATCAAAATTAGTTCATCGGATTTGGAAAAAGTTCACCGAATTTGAGAAAACAAAAGTCAAATTTGAAAAAAGTTCGCTAAATTAGGAAAAAGTTCATCAATTTTAGAAAAATGTGGATGTATTTGAGAAAGATCATCGAACGAGGAAGAAGGAAAAAAATTAAACAGAAAAATGAAAAAGAAAAAAGAAAAAGTGAAAGAAAGGGATGATAAGGCAAACAAATGATGGAACTGTGAGCATCAAGTTACTGTGGCGGAGTGGTTACCTCTGTGCGCTATTAAGCAGGAAGTTTTGGTTCGATTCCCAGCTCTCGTGGAATTTTTGCGATCTTTATATGCGAACAACAGCGAAGCCAGCAAAATGGGCCTAGCCCAGCCAAAGCTGCTCCAGGCGCCCGTTAGCAGAATACACATTAACGGGCGCCTGCAGCGCTAAATAGGAAATTCCGTTTTTTGTCAACTGAAAAGAAAAAAATGATTGTGAAAAAAAATAACCTAGGGAAAAAATATGGCCGGTTGGGCCTGGCCCATATAAGAAAAAAAAATGATGGGCGCCTGCTATTATGACGTTGCGTAAATGGGTGGTAGTTAATTACAGGCCGCACATGCAGTTTTTGTTTTTGTTTTTTTAATGGAAAAACTGAATAACAAAAATGAAAATAAAATCGTACATAGGCATATTATATATCACAATTTACAGAAAAATATATTCTACAACATGAGCTACTTTCAGAGTCAAATAAAATCCACAAAAATTCAAATAAACCAAATAGTGCTACTGGAGCAATAAAACCCCATAAAAATCATTTTAAAAATACCAAAATGATTTCAAATTTATTTCTCTCCAATTTTCTATTGTAGGGAATCATTTTACCCTATTTTCCATATATTTTATTTTTGGAGAAAAATAATTTGAATAAAACCCAAATAACTCCAAATTGAAAATAATTTCAAAGGGACTTTCAATTTGTTTCTTTTAAACTTCCAACTCATATTTCATATAATTTGAACAAGTCATTTTATTTTCTCTCATCAAAATCATTGAGTTGCATAAAGTTTGGGAGTTTGGAATATTTCCAAATGAAATTCAAATCATTTCAAAACCCGTTTCATTTATTTAAATGGAAGAAGTCATATTATCTTCACTCTAGGGTTTTGTAATGAAATAAATTTGAATTCATGGAGATCATAAATGCAAGGTGAAAGTTTGGGAAAATTATTTCATTCCCTCTCATTTAAATTTCAAAAAAGTTTGAAATCTCACTCAATTTCACACAAGCAACCACACCACAATCAAACAAACAATCAAAACTATCTATTTAATATAACATTCCAAAATTTTGAATTTTGGGTGTTACAAACCTACCACCCTTAAAATGAATCTCGTCCTCGAGATTCGGAGAGGCTAGCAAGATATAGGTTAGGTTCGGGGTCTTCTCAAAATCCATCGATCGTCACAGGGGATCTGGGGTGCTACCACCCTTAGACACATTTTTACAGTTCCATCAAAACTCATATACTCCATCCTTATTGTTGGCAATGTCGATCTTCTTAGATCTTCAGGATAATTCCTTCTCTGGTCTCTTCCGGTGGTGGCATAACTTTTTCCTCAATTCATGTGTCCATTTCATCTTGGTAAGGTTATTCCATGACTGGGTCTTCTTAGCTGACGGGTCTGGCGCGAATACTAAACAACTATCGATATCTCATGGTGGTCATCAATTTATGGTTTCTCCTGCGGGAAATGGGTCTGGGTTGAACCTCACCGTATGTCCTACGATTGGCAACAGCTGCCTTGTAGTAGGGAAAACTGTCATGCCATTCTAAGGTTCAAACAAGGTTTTGATCGTCGTCGCTCTAGTATGGGTAAGTCACTCAGATTTACCTTCCCACATAGCAGAGGCGAATAATAAGAGTAACTCGGTATGGTGATCAATCCATCCCGCACCCAAATCATTACCTTGTATGTGGTTGATAAACCACAAGTGTAGGGGATCGCAACAACTTTCGAGGGTAAAGTATTCAACCCAAAATTATTGATTCGACACAAGGGGAGCCAAAGAATATTACTGAGTATTAGCAGTTGAGTTGTCAATTCAACCACACCTGGATAACTTAGTATCTGCAGCAAAGTATTTAGTAGCAAAAGTGGTATGATAATAAAGGTAATGGTAGCAAAATTAATGTTTTTGGGTTTTGTAGTAGTTATAACAGTAGCAACGGAAGAGTAAATAAGCGAAGAACAATATGTGAAAATCTCGTAGGCAATGGATCAGAGATGGATAATTATGCCGGATGCGATTCCTCATGTAATAGCTATAACATAGGGTGACACAGAACTAGCTCCAGTTCATCAATGTAATGTAGGCATGTATTCCTTAAATAGTCATACGTGCTTATGGAAAAGAACTTGCATGACATCTTTTGTCCTACCCTCCCGTGGCAGCGGGGTCCTAGAGGAAACTAAGGGATATTAAGGCCTCCTTTTAATAGAGATCCGGAAAAAAGCATTAGCACATAGTGAATACATGAACTCCTCAAACTACGATCATCACCGAGAAGTATCCCGATTATTGTCACTTCAGGGCTGTCGAATCATAACACATAATAGGTGACTATAGACTTGCAAGATAGGATCAAGAACACACATATATTCATGAAAACATAATAGGTTCAGATCTGAAATCATGGCACTCGGGCCCTAGTGACAAGCATTAAGCATAGCAAAGTCATAGCAACATCAATCTCAGAACATAGTGGATACTAGGGATCAAACCCTAACAAAACTAACTTGATTACATGGTAAATATCATCCAACCCATCACTATCCAGCAAGCCTACGATGGAATTACTCACGCACGGCGGTGAGCATCATGAAATTGGTGATGGAGGATGGTTGATGATGACGAAGGCGACGAATCCCCCTCTCCGGAGCCCCGAACGGACTCCAGATCAGCCCTCCCGAGAGAGATTAGGGCTTGGCGGCGGCTCCGTATCGTAAAACGCAATGAAACTTTTTCTCTGATTTTTTCTCCCTGAACGTGAATATATGGAGTTGGAGTTGAGGTCGGTGGAGGTCCAGGGGGGCCACGAGACAGGGGGGCGCGCCCAGGGGGAGGGGGCGCGCCCCCCACCCTCGTGGACAGGGTGTGGGCCCCCTGGTCTTGATTCTTTTGCCAGTATTTTTTATATTTTCCAGAAAGTGCCTCCTTGGATTTTCAGGACATTCCGAGAACTTTTCTTTTCTACCCATAAAACAACATCATAGCAGTTCTGCTGAAAACAACGTCAGTCCGGGTTAGTTTCATTCAAATCATGCAAGTTAGAGTCCAAAACAAGGGCAAAAGTGTTTGGAACAGTAGATACGTTGGAGACGTATCAACTCCCCCAAGCTTAAACCTTTGCTTGTCCTCAAGCAATTCAGTTGATAAACTGAAAGTGATAAAGAAAAACTTTTTACAAACTCTGTTTGCTCTTGTTGTTGTAAACATGCAAAGCCATCATTCAGGTTTTAGAAAATATTATGAACTAACCATACTCACAATAACACTTAGGTCTCACCATTACCCTTATCAATAGCATAATCAGCTAGCGAGCCATAATAATAAAACTTGGATGACAACACTTTCTGAAAACAATCATAACATCATCTAACAAAATGGTATCTCGCTAGCCCTTTCCGAGACCGCAAAACATAAATGCAGAGCACCTTTAAAGATCAAGGACTGACTAAACATTGTAATTCATGGTAAAAGAGATCCAGTCAAGTCATACCCATTATAAACCAATAGTAATGAATGCAAATGATAGTGTGCTCTCCAGCGGGTGCTTTTTAATAAGAAGGGTGATGACTCAACATAAAAGTAAATAGATAGGCCCTTCGCAGAGGGAAGCAGAGATTTGTAGAAGTGCCAGAGCTCGATTTTAAAATAGAGATTGAATAACATTTTGAGCAGCATACTTTTGCTGTCAATGCAACAACTATGAGATGGATGTATCTTCCATACTACATGGATTATAGGCAGTTCCCAAATAGAATGGTAAAGGTTTATACTCACCCAACCACCTACAAGCATCAATCCATAAAGCGGAAGAAACAACAAGGTTGTGGATTCCCATCAACACCAACGGCAAAGTTGAGTGTAGAAGTCGTAACCCTAACGTATCACTTACTCGTCGTAAGATTCCTGCAACATGAGACGTTGCAGCCATGTAGGTCAGTACATTGAATGTACTGGCAAATTCATACCATAGGATAATGATGAATAATAGCTATCACTACATGCATATTTGGCTGGTAGAGGCTCTAAGTTTAATGTTTGCATAAAGCCAATTTTTTCCTACAATAAAGCAATATATTTTATTTAACTACAAAGTTTGTTGAAAATTTTGAGAAGGTAACCCCAACTCAATCCCAAATTAACATGGACACCCAAACAAATTTCTTAAGTAGAGTGATGAGATCAAATCAATAATTCAAGTACCAGATACTCAAGATGTCCATAACCGGGGACACGGCTAATGATTACTAGTTTATACACTCTGCAGATGTTTGTGCACTTTTCCCCATCAGACTCCACCGCATCCATGATCGGATGATCGAGACATAGTCTTTCTGAAGCATTAACTCTCTACTCCGGCTAGATAGTACCATCTACATCCCTCTACATCTGCTAGTCTACCTCTTCAAGAGCTCACGCAACTTACTCAACTATGCCAGATCCCATAATGGCTTGTGGCTGCACACAGAAGTTTCTAGCATGAATAATCTTATGATCGCTTTGAGCCTGGGTGGCATTCCATGGGATAATCAATGGGTACTCCGGGATTTTCGAAAAAATAGACAACGCTGGGTACTCCAGGTGCCTCAACCAATCCACCCAGATGTTTATTAAAGTTGCCACTTTAATGTTCTCCATGATTAAATAACTCTCAAACTTTCATGTGTGAATCACGATCCAATCCCCATCTACGAGCATGGCTAAGCAATAATAAGCACAACATATATTCCAGGGGTGAACAAAAGGTATTAGGTTCCTACCTCAAACACTACAACCAAAAACACATATTCCCAATCCTACCAATGCAAGTATTTGTGGGGCAGAACTAATGCATAGTAAAAACTGGGTATAAAAGAGTATGATCAAAGTCTGAACTTGCATGTACTGTTGATGAAGATCCTTCGCACTCATAACTCCTGATAATTCTACTCGTCACACTCGTTCAATCTATCGTAAGCAATCAGTAGTAACCACACATAAGCAACACTACTAGGAAAAGGCCTACTAGTGGCGCACCAGTTTTGCCTACTAATGGCGCACTACTGGTGCGCCACTAGTATTAAATACTAATGGCGCACCACTGGTGCGCCATTAGTATCTGGTATACTAATGGCGCACCAGGCAGTGCGCCATTAGTAACAAAAAAAATTCAATTTTTTTTTCAATTTTTTTTGGTTTTTTCTTAATCTCGGGTCACCATGGCTTAATCTCGGGTCAATATGCTTAATGTCAAGTCAAATCGCACTAAGTGGTCAAACTTCCCGGAAGGTCACTGTCGGTGTCAAAACCGGTGGATCTCGGGTAGGGGGTCCCGAACTGTGCGTCTAGGCGGATGGTAACAGGAGACGAGGGACACAATGTTTTTACCCAGGTTCGGGCCCTCTTGATGGAGGTAAAACCCTACGTCCTGCTTGATTAATATTGATGATGTGGGTTACAAGAGTAGATCTATCACGAGATCAAGGAGGCTAAACCCTAGAAGCTAGCCTATGGTATGATTGTTGTTCGTCCTATGGACTAAGGCCATCCGGTTTATATAGACACCGGAGAGGGCTAGGGTTACACAAAGTCGGTTACAAAGGTAGGAGATCTATATATCCGTATCGCCAAGCTTGCCTTCCATGCCAAGGAAAGTCCCATCCGGACACGGGACGAAGTCTTCAATCTTGTATCTTCATAGTCTTGGAGTCCGGCCGATGATGATAGTTCGGCTATCTGGACACCCCCTAGTCCGGGACTCCCTCAGTAGCCCCCGAACCAGGCTTCAATAACGACGAATCCGGCGCGTATGTTGTCTTCGGCGTTTGCAAGGCGGGTTCTTCTTCATGCTCCATGTGTTTGCCGGATAGTGTCCGGTTGCTTCATAAATGCTGCGCTCCTTGGCTGCCGTGTCCAATAATGGTCTTCTTCCACGCGTCGCACGAATGGGAAAAGCCAGGGTATTTTTATGTTTTACCCCCTAGCTGCGCAAATAAGTTGCCTATAAGAGAGGCGAGGATCCAGATCCAAATCACATCACCCTCCTTCCGCAAGCACTCATCGAGGCGCATCTGACACCAAACCCACTCCAACATGGATAGTCGACGCGGCTCCTCTTCTCGCACTCCCAGCCCTCAGCCAGGAGATTGGAGGAGATGCTCAGTCCCGCACAGCGAGTTAGTGACGCTCCAAGCAGAGGGTATCTTCCCCCGGCCTTCATGGTTCCGGTTCGAGCCGGACTGGCCACCTACAAAGGTGAGAAGCAGGCGGAGAGCGCCCCCAATCCCTCCGAAGGAGAGCGGGTGTGCTTCATCTCCTACTTAATAAGGGGACTCAGATTTCCTATACATCTGTTTCTCCGGGGGGCTCCTGGAGTTCTACGGACTCCAGCTTCATCACCTTACACCTGCCTCCATTTTGCACATCGCGGGCTTCGTAGCTCTGTGTGAGCTGTTCTTGGGCATTGAGCCCCATTTTGCGCTGTGGAAGAGGCTGTTCTGCCTCGTACCCCGCTCTCACGTGTGGTCGATATATCAAGTGGGCGGAGCCGAAATATGGCGCATCGCCGGGACCGGATACCTTTCCGGGACCCCGAAGAAGGCGTCCGAAGATTGGCCTTCGGAGTGGTTTTATATGGAGGACGCTCCGCTGCCAGATCCAGTCCGGATCGGCCTTCCGGAGTTCAGCAACGCTCCCCTGAAGAAACGCCTAAGTTGGCGCCCACGGAGCCCTCGACGAGAAGATGATAGTAGCGTACATTACTTGATGGGCCGGATACGGCTGCTAGCCCATTCCGGATTAACCATGATCGGAGTCATGGCCACATGCATTATGCGTGGGGTGCAGCCGCTCCAATATAGGGGCCACCCCATGTGGGACTTCAACGGAGACGACGACGCCACCCGTCATGGCCGCAAGGGACCTGGCTCGGCCGATGATCTGGTGAAGATCCTGTCCAGCTTGTACAAGGGGGAGAAGGAGGACTTCCTCCGCATGAATCCTCTGAACGGATTTTCCATGAACAACCCTCGGAGCTGGGTAAGCGGTCGCATGCATATCTGAACCGTGCCTTTAAAGGCAATTGTCTTATTGTATGATTTTGACACAGGAACTGCGTCGGGATGTGGAGGGCATAAAAAGCCCAGCCCCACAACCCGAAGACCCAGAAAGGTCCCTTGATCCGGCCTCCGAAGAGGATCCGGACTTAGCGGTGGAACTGGTCGACGGGGTGTACCACCAGCTCAACATAGATAATGCTTTAGTCGCCATTATGGCTGACTACCCCGGTTTGTGTCCGACTTCCTCGGTGAGTACGATCGAAGTCCTGGCACCGTTACTTCTTTAATGCTTAGTTCTGACCACCATGCACCAATGGTGTTCGACAGGAAGTGCCTTTACGGCAGGAAGTCGAGCCCGCGGCGACCGGCTAACAAGGGTCAGTCCGGCCCAGCAGGCGGAAGAGGAGTGCGACGCGAACTGAAACGTCGCTGCAACGGTACGGAGCACCGCTATTTTTTAAGGGAAGGATTCCCAGGAGGTATATTAATGCTCATAACTTTTCCAGAAAGAGCGCTCGCCGGACAGTGTCCGGAGAGGTTGCCAATCAAGCCTCCACCAGCCATGCTCCAACGCATGGCCCGAAAGGGGAGGCGAATACAAGGCATGAGTCGAACGCTCCTCCGACGGAGGATGCCGACAGGCTGTCCGCCACTCGGTTTGAGGTGGAGAGCGCCATGAATCACAGGCATCGCCGGACAGTTCTTCGTGACGCGTGTTTCTCCCCGGAGGTGTTAAATGCCTTTGATGCGGGAAACGCGCGCCTCCGTGCCGCTCAAGATGGGTTAACCAGAGCCACGGAGCAGTATGTGAAAGACATACGTGTAAGTAATTTTAATAGTTATATATGCCAGTAGCCCCCGAGACTTAAAATGGTTAAAATAACTGATTTAAGGATCAATTTTTATGCAGGATCTTACGGAGAAGAATACCCATCTGTCCCAGGAGCTCCAAGAGTGCAAGGCCCAACTTGAGGCCGCACTGGCCGCCACAGGGGGAGCCACAGAGACCCCCGCTGGTAAGACGTACTTTGAAAAGATAATTAATTAACAAAGTGCGGCGTGAATCTGACAATAATATTGCAGAGGGCGCCGGACTAGATCCGGACAAGCAACAGCTACTGCGTCAGCTAAAGGCTGGCGAGAGGGTGCTTATGAAGGTGCAACAGGAGAGAAACAAGCTCCAAGATGCCCACACCCAGCTAGGAGAAGAGCTGAAAGGTGTTGGGGCCCAGCTGTCTGGCTCCTTGAAGGAGAATCAGCGACTTCGTCACGGCATTTATAGTAAGTGCTTGAGCAAATTCCTTTGAAAAGAAGAATTCGACGAGGAAGTCGTTTGACAGAAATATGTCTTTAGGTGTGCTCACAGGTCGCCCTGCTGAGGAAATGCCTGGGTCAACAGGTGACCAACTTCCCGAGCTGGTGCAATTGTTCGAACGTGTTCGGCAGGCGATGAGTGGCGTCGTTCAGGCTTTATGGCCATCCGTCTCCCTACCCGAGGGCCTTGGTGAGCTTGCTGAGAAGCTCCAGGGAGCACGACGAAGCCTCCGTTTGTGGAAGATATTAGCCTGCCGTCAGGGTGCCAGGGAGGCCTGGGCCATGGTGAAGACGCGCTACCCGAAGGCTGACCCAAACCACATGGCCGAGGTCGGACCTGTGGGGCCTGATGGGAAGGAGATCCCTGTGAGCTTGATGGATGGCCAAGTAGAACTGGCCGCAAAATATTCCCAACGGGACTGTAAATTAGACAGCCTGTTAGATGGGATTGAGGAGGAGTACAATCAGTCGGTTTGACGATGTAATTTGAAATGACATGTAAGATGCCTTCTAGCCGGATTGTAGATCGTTTGTCTTTGTGGACCATTTCGCTTCAACCTCGGGACCCAACAGTCCGGAGTGTGTCCGAATACCCCTACGGTTATAAAAGAACCGGGGCATGCATGAAGACAAGGCGTCGGGGTCATAATTGCTTTATCAGACAAGTGCCCAACTAGTTATGTTATATTACATGGTTAGTAAGAAACATCTTCCAGGGAGAATAGTTCCGTTAAGGGTTCCTTTCCCTGGGAGGCAGGCCCTAAGGTGCAATGCCGGACTGCGAAAATAGCAGAAAAAGCATCTGGGGGCTTATAAATAAGTAAGTAATAAATCATCTTTCAAGTCACCGACCGAATATTCTCTTAAGAACGCTAGCTTTCGGCTTCACCCAGTCTGAGGTACACATCCGGCTGACCCGACAATAACAATCGCAGAGGTGCTCCCTTTACCTCCTAGTCGAACAATCAGGAACGTAGGGGTAAGCACAGGAGCCAGGCAACCCAGCTTGCCCAAAACTTAAGTCATATCGATGCATATAATGGTGAATAAAAGGTACATGCGGAAGTATGACACATGTATTGGGCGTGAAGCCCGTATTAATAAGCTTCTGGTAAAGAAGCCCCCAGGTATAATGAGTGCTAGGAGCACATCAAGTGTGTGCGAACAAAGCGCAAATCAGCCTATAAAAGGTATTGAAAAAAAAAGTGGGAAGAAGGAGGGGGACAAGAGACAGCAAAAAATATAAAAAGGTGGACGGGGGAGTGAGACGAACTCTGAGTCCGGTGTTTAGGCGTAGAATCTTCGGAGACGGGCTACGTTCCATGGGTTCGGCTCGAGTCGGTTGTCAGATGCTTTACGTAGACGGTATGCTCCGCCGCTCAGGACTTGGTCAATGATGAAGGGACCTTCCCACTTGGGCTTAAGTTTGTCCTTTTTCTTGTTCGGCAGGCGTAGAACGAGTTCGCCGACATTGTAAGTTTTGGCCCGTACTTCTCTGCTTTGATATCTTTGAGCCTACTGCTGATAGAATGCGGAACGAGCCTTTGCCACGTCCCGCTCCTCCTCTAAGGCGTCCAAACTGTCTTGCCGATCCAAATCGGCTTCTCTTTCTTCGTACATGCGCACACGAGGTGAGTCATGAATTATATCGCAAGGCAGAACTGCCTCTGCGCCATACACCATGAAAAATGGTGTGAATCCAGTAGTTCGGTTTGGCGTGGTCCGCAGCCCCCAGAGTACGGAGTCGAGCTCCTCTACCCAGTGCGTGTTAGATTCCTTGAGGGGCCGCACTAGTCTGGGTTTGATGCCGCTCATGATTAGACCATTTGCTCGCTCGACTTGACCGTTAGTTTGGGGGTGATAGACTGAAGCGTAATCGAGCTTGATGCCCATGTTTTTGCACCAGAGATTAACCTCGTCGGCAGTGAAGTTCGTGCCGTTACCAGTGATGATGCTGTGGGGGATGCCAAAACGGTGTACTACCCCGGATAGGAAGTCTATCACCGGTCCGGATTCTGCCATTTTAACCGGCTTGGCCTCAATCCATTTGGTGAATTTGTCCACCATGACCAATAAGTATTTGTGCTTGTGGGTTCCCCCTTTAAGGGGTCCAACCATGTCAAGCCCCCAGACCGCGAACGGCCAGGTAATGGGTATAGTTTTGAGGGCGGTGGGTGGCATGTGGCTCTGATTAGCAAAGAGCTAGCAACCGACGCATCGTTGGACTACGTCCTGAGCATCTACCCGGGCTGTCGGCCAATAAAATCTTGTACGGAAGGCCTTGCCTACGAGTGCCCGGGCTGCAGCATGGTGCCCGCCGAGTCCGGCGTGAATTTTAGCCAGGAGATTCCGCCCCTCCTCTTCGGAGATACACCTTTGAAGGACTCCGGTTGTGCTTTTCTTATAAAGTTCTCCCTCATGGACCTTGTAGGCTTTAGATCGCCGAACTATGCAACGGGCCTCATTTTGGTCTTCGGGAAGTTCCTGCCGAATTAAGTAGGCTAGGAATGGTTCTGTCCACGGGGCAATTACTGCCATTATTTCGTGAGCTGAAGGTGTTATTTCGTTGGCTGAGCCGCCGATTGTGTCAGAATGGTCTGAGTTCGGGGATGCAGCTGGCTCCGGATTGTTATTTCCGGACTCCTCTTCCCATAACACGGATGGCTTGAAGAGTCGTTCCAGGAAGATGTTTGGAGGGACGGCGTCTCGTTTCACGCCGATGCGTGCTAACACGTCTGCTGCTTGGTTATTAACCCGGGCTACATGGTGGAATTCGAGTCCTTCGAACCGAGCTGACATTTTTAGGACAGCGTTGCGGTAAGCTGCCATTTTTGGATCTTTGGCATCAAAGTCTCCATTTACTTGGGATATTGCGAGGTTTGAATCCCCACGCACCTCTAGGCGTTGAATGCCCATGGAGATTGCCATCCGGAGGCCATCTAGAAGGGCCTCGTATTCGGCTACGTTATTGGAGTCCATGTACATTATTTGAAGTACGTATTGGATTGTGTCTCCAGTTGGGGACGTCAGGACGACGCCAGCCCCCAAGCCAGTCAACATTTTGGATCCGGCGAAATGCATGATCCAATTGGAGTATGCGCCATACTCTTTAGGGAGTTCGGCTTCGGTCCATTCGGCGACGAAGTCGGCCAGAACCTGCGACTTTATAGCTCGCCATGGTTTATAGGTTATGTCAAATGGTAAGAGCTCAATAGCCCATTTTGCAATCCTTCCCATTGCGTCGCGATTGTTTATAATATCGTTGAGAGGTACTTCGGAGGCCACCATTATGGAACACTCTTGAAAGTAGTGTCGCGGCTTCCGGGATGCCATGAACACCGCATATGCTATCTTTTGATAAAGTGGGTACCGGGACTTGCATGGAGTTAGAACAGTGGATATGTAGTACACTGGTTTTTGAAGAGGGAATATGTGCCCTTCTGTCTCTCGCTCGACGATGAGTACCGCGCTGACGACTTGATGTGTTGCTGCGATATATAATAACATAGGTTCGCCCAGGTTGGGCGCGGCCAGGACCGGATTTGTTGCCAGTATGGCCTTTATTTCTTCGAGTCCGGCTGTGGCAGCATCCGTCCATTCGAAATGTTCGGTGCGTCGGAGGAGGCGATAGAGGGGCAGAGCCTTTTCTCCCAAATGGGAGATAAAGCGACTTAAGGCCGCTACGCATCCGATTAGTTTTTGTATTTGCTTGAGGTCTTTTGGAATATCCAATTGTGACAGAGCTCGGATTTTGGCCAGGTTTGCTTCAATTCCTCTACCGGATACGATGAAGCCCAAGAGCTTTCCGGCTGGTACGCCGAAGACGCATTTTTCCTGATTGAGCTTAATGTCATATGCTCGGAGGTTGTCGAATGTCACCCAGTAATGATGTAGTGTTTCATCGGGCTCTTGCCATATTCGAGATAGATCGCTTATGTTTGGGTGGGCGGGTGGAATCAAGTTCGGAACCCCGCCCGATCTGAGGCTCAAAGGCCAAGAAGTTTCCGGATTTGGAAGCTTGACTTGCTGGATGCTTTCCAACGAATCTAGTCCGATGCCTGACTCTAAGTCCAGTATTTGATTAGCGTCCGTCCCTTCGCGGGAATCCGGCTTGGAGGGATTGGGAATCCGGACATAGTTGGTTTTCAACGTAGAAGAAGGGTTGCCGCATTGTTCCTCTACCACGACAACGTGGTGGGTGGCCTGAGGAGAGTTAATCTCTCTCAGATCGGGTTTAAGCCCAATCTGATCGTAGTCTGTAGCGACTCCCAGGGCGGCGATGTGATCCAAGAGCTCGTTTACAGAGGAGAGCTCAATCGGATCTAACTGCTCGACGAATTCCGGGCTGACGTGAAGATTGCTTTTGATGACCTGAGAGGTCATCGTCGGAGCGGTGGCCGAACATGCGGTCATCAGAAAACCACCTAGCCGGACAGTTTGGCCGGCGGCCAAAGCTCTCTTGACGATGGTGCCGTCTTTAAAGACGGGAGAAGGCATCCTTCCTGATCGCGACGGCACAGAGGAACTCTCAATGAAAGCACCAATGTCGGTGTCAAAATTGGCGGATCTCGGGTAGGGGGTCCCAAACTGTGCGTCTAGGCGGATGGTAACAGGAGACGAGGGACATGATGTTTTTACCCAGGTTCGGGCCCTCTTGATGGAGGTAAAACCCTACGTCCTGCTTGTTTAATATTGATGATGTGGGTTACAAGAGTAGATCTACCACGAGATCAAGGAGGCTAAACCCTAGAAGCTAGCCTATGGTATGATTGTTGTTCATCCTATGGACTAAGGCCATCTGGTTTATATAGACACCGGAGAGGGCTAGGGTTACCCAGAGTCGGTTACAAAGGTAGGAGATCTATATATCTGTATCGCCCAGCTTGCCTTCCACGCCAAGGAAAGTCCCATCCGGACACGGGACGAAGTCTTCAATCTTGTATCTTCATAGTCTTGGAGTCCGGCTGATGATGATAGTTCGGCTATCCGGACACCCCCTAGTCCGGGACTCCCTCAGTCACCCATCCTCACACTACTCCAGCCCGAGCACGCTTAACTTCGCAGTTCTATCCAACCCCAGCACCACCTCACTTAACAGGCACTTGTTGATATATCTATCATATCAATCCTATTATACCTTGTTGATGTCTAGGACTTTGTTCATGTTCATGAGTATGATGAAATTTTGAAAAGTATTTCAATCTTCACGGTCATATTACATATCATTTTTTGAAAAACATTTCCAAAAAAAATCACAATTTTTTTTTCTGTGCGCCATTAGTAAGTTTGAATTTTTTTGAATTTTTTGCCTATAGATCTTGAAAGGCCCGTAACTTTTTTCTGTTAGGTTTTTGAGGATTTTGAAAATGTTTAACGGGGTTCCCCCGGTTAAATTTGGATGTAACTTTTCGAGTAGATGATTTTTCATATAAAAAACTTTTTAATCCGAGTTCGTATGCAAAAGTTATGCCCATTTTACAAATTCCAGAGAGATTTTGCAAATAAAGTCGAAATTCATATTTGTAAATTTTCCCAACAACTGGACCACATATCACATGTGAAACTTATTTTCTTTTATTTTTTCGACTTTTGCATCATTTTCTTTTATTTTTCTAAAACTGAAAAGGCGGTCCACAGGGAGGGGGGGGCTTTCGGTGGATTTTTGGGCCAAGTTAGTAATGGCGCACCGTGGGGGTGGTGCACCATTATTAGTTTTGAAAAAAAATAAAACAAATTGAAAAAAAATACTAGTGGCGCACCGTGGATGTGGTGTGCCATTACTAGTTTTAACTAGTAATGGTGCACTATCCCCTGGTGCGCCATTACTAGTTTTGAGAAAAAAAATTTGAACAAAAATTACTAGTGGCGCACCGTGAATGTGGTGCGCCATTACTAGTTTAACTAGTAATGGCGCACTATCGTCTAGTGCTTTTACTAGTTTTGAAAAATAATAATAAAAAATTGTTACTAATGGCGCACCATGGATGTGGTGCGCCATTAGTATTTGGACACAAATGTCGCACCAACACATGGTGCGCCATTAGTATATAGTAATGGTGCACCACATGTCTGTTGCACCATTAGTGTCCATATCATATATAGCCCTTTTCCTAGTAGTGAAATCATGCAAAAGAATCGAAGAAAAGATCTCAGAAGCTTCAAAAACAAGCAATTAACTCTTGCAACAGAAAACAATTTCTAATAGTACTAAAATTAGGTGGATTTGGCCTTATCAGAAGGTTTAGGTCAAGAGTTTTGATTTGCAAAAAGAATCAATTAAATCAGAGTTTTAAAACTCGAGTTATGAACAAAAGAAGTTTGCATTCAAATCTGTCTGAAATCAAATTTTAAACTTTCAAAAACATGTTTAAGATGGTTATCTAGATAGAGAGGATCATTATGAAGATTTAGGTGTTGGTTTCATCGAAAACAGAGGTACGGATAAAAAGATATGATCAAAAGAAATTTGAGTATGAATCTGAATAAATTTTGAAATTTGAAAGTTGCAGAAAGTTTATTTGATAGATTCACTAGATAGGTGAAATCAAGATGAAAATATTGGTGTTGGGTTCATCTAATTTGGATTTACGAGTAAAAAGTTATGGATATTTGAAAAATCAGGGTCAAACTATTTTACGGAAGTAAATACATGACTAATTATAAATCTAATTATTCTACCATACACTAGTCCAAGAAAATAATAAGCTATGTAAGTATAAAAAATACGAAGAAAGGTACCTATTAGATAGAGAAAAGACGACTTCGAAGAAAGGAGATGACTTTCAGAATTTCCGCCGGAGAGGAGAAATATATTTTTCTTTACTGAATCTAGTCAAAACCAAAATATATTGATTTAACCCGAATCGGATGATTTTTGGATACTCTATGAATCTATATTTATAGGTGAAAAGAAGGCTTGAAGGTTAAAGGCTAGCAATGTGGGACTAAAAGTAGACGAAACCGAGAAATACAAAAGAACGCCTCGCAGGGGCCTAAAGGCTTCGGCCGGCCGCACGCGTACACTGCGCGATGCAGTTTTTTTTGTCAACTGAAAAGAAAAAAAGAAAAAAAGATTGTGAAACAAACATAACCTAGGGAAGGAATATGGCCGGTTGGGCCTGGCCCATATAGGAGAAAAAAATGATGGGCACCTGCTGTTACTATATTGCGTAAATGGGCGGCAGTTAATTACAGGCCGCACGTGCAGTTTTTGTTTTTGTTTTTCTAAAAGGAAAAACTGAATAACGAATATACAATTAAAATTGTACATAGGCATATTATATATCAAAATTTTCAGAAAAATATTTTCTACAACATGAGCTATTTTTTGGAGTCTAATAAAATCCACAAAAATTCAAATAAACCAAATAGTGCTACTCGAGCACTAAAACCCCATAAAAATCATTTTAAAAATACCAAAATGACTTCAAATTTATTTCTCTCCAATTTTCTATTGTAGGGAATCATTTTACCTATTTTCCATATATTTTATTTTTGGAGAAAAATAATTTGAATAAAACCCAAATAACTCCAAATTGAAAATAATTTCAAAGGGACTTTCAATTTGTTTCTTTTAAACTTCCAACTCATATTTCATATATTTTGAAGAAGTCATTTTATCTACTCTCATGAAAATAATTGAGTTGCATAAAGTTTGGGAGTTTGGAATATTTCCAAATGAAATTCAAATCATTTCAAAACCCGTTTCATTTATTTAAATGGAAGAAGCCATATTATCTTCACTCTAGGGTTTTGTGATGAAATAAAATTGAATTCATGGAGATCATAAATGCAAGTTGAAAGTTTGGGAAAGTCATTTCATTCCCTCTCATTTAACTTTCAAAAAAGTTTCAAATCTCACTCAATTTCACACAAGTAACCACACCACAAACAAACAAACAATCAAAACTATCTATTTAATATAACATTCCAAAATTTAGAATTTTGGGATGTTACAACGATGGAGATGGTTCTAAACATAAGATGCAATGCATGGCTACTGAAAATGCTGACAGGTATGAGAGTTTAGTTGCTCAACATGTTTTGGTTGTGCAGGTAACACACGCTGAGCAAAATCAAAGGCACAATTTGTTCCATACAAAGGGCGTTGTGAAGGAACGTTCCGTCCGCGTCATCTTTGATGGAGATGGTGGAGAAGCTGTCTCTCACCACAAGACCCCATCTTCATCCTTACTACATCTAATGGTTCAACCACAACGACAAGTTTAAGATAACACGTACTCTTCGTGTGCATTTTAGTATCACTATATATGTTGATTATGTTGATTGTGATGTGGTACCCATGCAAGCTTGCTCCTTATTACTTGGTAGACCATGGCAATTTCATAAAAATTATGTACACCATGGTAGAAACAAACAGTATACTGTTATTCATAAGGATAAACATATTACTTTTCTTCCTATGACTCCTGAACACATTTTGAAAGATGATATTAATAGAGCTAGAGCAAAACAGGAGCAAAATAAGAGTGAAAATCATACTGTGGCAAAAGAATTTGAGCAACAAATGAAGCCTAATAATAAACTATCATCTAGTGTTGCTTTTGAAATTAAATTGAAAAGTGGATGTTTACTTGCCACCAAATCTAATATTGATGATGTACGCTTTAGCAAATCTGTTTTCTATGCTTTCGTTTGCAAAGAGGCATTATTTTCATTCGAGGACGTGCCTCCCTCTTTGCCTCCTGCTATCACTAACATTTTGCAAGAGTTCACTAACGTCTTACCTCAAGACGTGCCACCGGGATTACTGCCTATTCGAGGGATTGAGCATCAAATTGACTTAATTCCCGATGCTTCGCTGCCAAACCGTGCGCCATACTGTACCAATAGAGAGGAGACGAAGGAGATTATGCGTCAAGTATAGGAGCTGCTCGACAAAGGTTATGTACATGAATCTCTTAGTCCTTGTGTTGTTCCTATTATACTAGTGCCAAAAAAGGATGGTATATCGCGTATGTGTGTTGATTGTAGAGGCATTAATAATAGGGCCATTTGCATTTCTGCCCCTAACTCGAACCACCTACTCAGATTTGCCCCTAATTTCAAAGCATGCTCAAATTTGCCCCTCTGTCGTTAATTCACTAGTTAGAAATGCCCTTCCGTTCAGTCAAAGGCCATTGACCGTCAGAGGCCCATGTGTACTGTAGCAGACGGAAAGTGCTACAGTATTGGACAGAAAGTGCTAGAGTACTGTACGGAAGGGCATTTCTGAGTAGTGACTTAACGGCGGAGGGGCAAATTTGAGCATGCTTCAAAATTAGGAGCAAATTTGAGTAGTGGGTTCGAGTTAGGGTCACAGATGTAAATGTCCCTTAATAATATTACTATTCGTTATCGTCATCCTATTCCTAGGCTAGATGATATGCTTAATGAATTGAGTGTCTCTACAATATTCTCCAAAGTGATTTGCGTGTGGATACCATCAAATTCATATGAAATTGGGAGATGAATGGAAAACAAGATTTAAAACTAAGATTGGATTATAAGAGTGGTTAGTCATGCCTTTTGGGTTAACTAATGCACCTAGTACTTTGATGAGATTAATGAACCAAGTTTTACGTGCTTTCATTGGATGATTTGTGGTAGTCTATTTTGATGATATACTGAATTATATTAGATCTTTGGAAGAACATTTGGAACATTTACGTGCTGTTTTTATTGCTCTACGTGATGCACATTTGGTTGGTAACCTTGGGAAGTGCACCTTTTGCACCGACCGAGTATCTTTTCTTGGCTATGTTGTTACTCCACAGGGAATTGAAGTTGATAAAGCCAAGATTGAAGCTATTGAGAGTTGGCTCCCTCCCAAAACGATCACACAAGTGAGGAGTTTTCTTGGACTCGCTCGTTTCTATAGGCGTTTTGTCAGAGATTTTAGTACCATTGCTGCACCTCTCAATGAGCTTATAAAGAAGGATGTGCCTTCTGTTCGGGGTACCGCACATGATGAAGCCTTCACGGTATTGAAAGATAAGTTGACACATGCTCCTTTACTCCAATTTCCTGATTTTAATAAGACTTTTGAGCTTGAATGTGATGCTAGTGGAATTGGATTGGGAGGTGTGTTATTACAAGATGGTGAACCTGTTGCATACTTTTCTGAAAAATTGAGTGGGCCTAGTTTGAACTATTCTACCTATGATAAGGAATTATATGCTCTTGTTCGGACTTTAGAAACATGTCAACAATATTTATGGCTCAAAGAATTGGTTATACATTCTAATGATGAATCTTTGAAACATCTTAAAAGTCAAGCAAAACTGAACCGTAAACATGCTAAATGGATTGAATTCATTGAGAATTTTCCTTATGTCATAAAACACAAGAAGGTAAAGAAAATGTTATTGTTGATGCATGGTCTTGTCGCTATACTATACTTTCACAACTTGACTTTAAATATTTGGTTTGGGGAGCATCAAAGATCATTATGCGCATGATGCTGAATTTAAATATGTATTGCAGAATTGTAAAGAAGGGAGAACATGGAACAAGTTCGTCATTAATGATGGATTTGTGTTTCGTGCTAACAAGCTATGCATTCCAGCTAGCTCCGTTCATCTTTTGTTATTGCAGGAGGCACATGGAGGAGGATTAATGGGACACTTTGGCATGAAGAAGACTAAGGACGTACTTGCTACACATTTCTTTTGGCCAAAGATGAGACGGGATGTTGAGCGTTTTGTTACTCGCTGCACTATTTGTCGAAAAGCTAAGTCATGACTTAATTCTCATGGTTTATATATGCCTTTGCCTGTGCCTAGTGTTCCATATGAGGATATATCTATGGATTTTTTTAGGATTACCTCGAACAAAGAAGGGGAGGGATATCATATTTGTTGTCATGGATAGATTTTCGAAAATGGCACACTTCATACCATATCATAAAAGCGATGATGCTGCTAATGTTGCTGATTTGTTCTTTCGTGAAATTATTCGCTTGCGTGGTGTGCCAAATACCATTGTTTCAGATCATGATACTAAATTTCTTAGCCACTTTTGGAGATGTTTATGGGACAAGTTGGGGACTAAACTGCTTTTTAGTACTACTTGTCACCCCCAACCTGATGGACAAACAGAAGTAGTCAATAGAACATTGTCTACTATGCTTTGGGCTGTTTTGAAGAATAACAAGAAAATGTGGGGAAAATGCTTGCCTCATATTGAATTTTCTTATAATCACTCGCTGCATTCTACTACTAAGATGTGCCCTTTCGAAATTGTGTATGGTTTCCTACCTCGTGCACCTATTGATTTGTTGCCTCTTCCATCTTTGGAGAAGTTTAATTTTGATGCTAAACAACGTGCTAAATTCATCTTAAAAATGCATGAGTTAACTAAGGAAACATTGAGCGCATGAATGCTAAATATAAACTTGCTAGAGATAAACGTAGAAAACGTGTTGTCTTCGCACCTGGAGATCTTGTTTGGTTACGTTGCGCAAGGATAGGTTTCCCGATTTGCATAAACCACAGCTAATGCCACGTGCTGATGGTCCTTTTAAGGTGTTAGAGAAAATAAAATGCATATAAACTTGTGTTGCCTGCAGATTTTGGGGTTAGTCCTACTCTTAACATTGCAGATTTGAAGCCTTATTGGGGTGAGGAAGATGAGCTTCCATCGAGGACGACTTCATTTTAATAAGGGGAGTATGATGAGGACATCAATACCATTGTTACACCCATAGCCCCTGCTGCTATACATATTGGACCAATTACTAGAGATCGCGCATGCCAATTAAATTACCAGGTACTTCCGTTTCTTGGTAATGATTCCAATGTCCATGAGAATGTGATGTTGCCCAAACTGGATATTGTCTTGCTTACAAATGAAGGGCCTAGCTTGGACAAGAAGGATTAACATTGGAGCAAGATCAAGCATGGAGATGATGGCATGCACAAAGGGAACAAGTACGGAGTTATAAGTGATGCTTTTAGGACTTTGAAGCCAGCATAATGAATGCGTGAAGGCTTGGACGAAATATACAATATGAAACTTCATAAATTTTGTCTAGAGGCTATTATAGGTGCTGCGTCACCTTATTATTGGGCCAGTCCCATGTAATTTCGAAATACTGAAGTATAAGCTATTTTAGAGTCCGCATGTGTGGGGAAAACACAGTTAGGGTTGGTTTTTTGGACCCTTCTTCCAAGGGGCCACGGAATCCCCCCTCTTCCTCCATATATACAACCCTTAGGGCATTGTTTAGACTTTGGGTTTTATTTAGATTAAAATTGTGCCATAGCTGCAACCTCACGTACTTCAATTGTGTTTAATGACCGGACCAAGATGTCACATAACTCCACTTTCATCAATGAAGTTTTCCTCTTATATTCGCAATATCAAAATTGCAATGTCAATTTCTTGCTTGTTATTCATTGTTCGCCGGAAATAGACCCTCGTGGTCAGGTTGATCATGCTCCGACATGGTCAATAACCCTTCGTAAGTTGGTTTAGCGATTGCTAAGGTGCGACATCTTCGCATGTTCATAGTCAGATCGTCAAAGTCGACTCCAACAAAAATGATAGCTATCTCATAGAAACATCGGGACACCTTCGCCTCTATCAGTCGGCCACGGTTTAGTAGGCACACGGCTTTCATGAGTGAACCTTGTGCTATTTGAAAACATTTACATGAACTAACGTCATATTTTCGTCTGAATGAAAACATGATTTCATCATTTCGCCTTGAATTTCGTTTCCACGGTAAGAACTCACAATTGTACCCTATGGTTCGATTTTCTGTTGCATTTGAGATCTTGTTTGCTACATTTGAGTAATTTTTTGCATTTACCATGCATATATATATATATCGCAACTACACGTGGGTGTTAGCAAGATTATTTGTGTGTCTCTTTGCGAGTTTTCATTCATTGTCTGAGAAACGGGAAAAAACTTCAAATAGTTCGGCCGCAGGGTGTGACCAGAGGCGTAGACCTTGTGGGTATTTTAATTACAAGAAATGCATATAGAGTCCAGAAATAACTAAAATCATTGTGTCACTGTGGCGTGCTCTCACGATCCCATGGAAAAAAATTGGTAAAGTTTGGCACAAGTTTTGGTGCTCGCACCTTTCAAACTGGAGCATCTCACGAGAAGGATCATAGTTTCCAAAACGATATGCGTCACTTCAGCCTCCAAATCGTCGGTGACTACATTGTTCCGCCTCGGAAAAAAAATCACGATAAACAATCACAGATATACCCTGGTTTGATTTCTGGCTCATTTTAGGTCTTGTCTACTATATTTAAAACATTTTTTTGCACTTACCTTGCATTTAGTGCATATAAAGTCAAAACTCTACAACAACTACATGTGGGTGCTAGTTAGCAAAGAAGGTGTACAAATCATTTGTGCATCTCTTTGCGAGTTTTCATCGGTTGTCTGAGAAAGCGGGGAGAAGTTTCAAACATTTCGGCCGCGAGGTGCGGCCATCGGCGTAGGCCTAGTTGGTATTTTAATTACAGGAAATTCAGATGGAGTCCGGACATCATCAAAATCGGTGTGTACCCGTGGCGTGCTCTCATGACCCTATGGAATTTTTTTGGTAAAGGTTGGAAAAAGTTTTGATGATCGCTCCTTCGAAACCGAAGCATCTGACAAGAAGGATCATGGTTTCCAAAAGGATACGTGTCAATTCAAACTCTAGTGGCCGATGACTTCATCGTTTGGCCTCATAAAAATTTCCACGGTACGCAAGCACCATTATACCACGGGTTTGATTTTTGGCGCATTTCAGGTATCGTTTGCTATATTGACAATATTTTTTGAATTTAACGTGCATTTTGTGCATATAAATAAGATTACAACTAGAACTGCATTTGTTGCTCGTGTGGTTTGGGTTCTGGCCAATCATAACACACTACTCAGATCGCGCGTGCGATTTGGTCGGCACATGGCTTTCATGAATGAACCCTGTGCTATTCTCAAACCAGATTGCATATCTTCTGTTCATACATACTGGAGTGAGATCAATTGAGTGTGCTACCTCTATGGTATAATAATAATAAACAGTTCAAATTCATTGCCTGAGATGATGGCATATCAAGGTCAACATATTAACGGTTCTTTC
This sequence comes from Triticum dicoccoides, assembly GCF_002162155.2. NCBI lineage: Eukaryota > Viridiplantae > Streptophyta > Magnoliopsida > Poales > Poaceae > Triticum > Triticum dicoccoides. The sequence continues at coordinate 326,162,506 of NC_041385.1, read as the reverse complement.
ATCAGTAGAAAACCGGGCATAACTCACAAATTCAGTACACTTGACAGTTCTAAATTGAACGAATTAAGTTGCAGGGTAGGCATAAAAACTAGTCTTACAGCTTAATTCCCATGTACATGGGGGAACTAGGATCGTTACGTTGACCCCGAATGAACTTGGGTTTTCTGATGATTTTACGCTTCTCTGTTTGTGGGGTGCGTGATCCCTTGGCTGGCAACTCAGCAAATTCATCGTACTCGTACTCATCGGCAACATACTCGACACCCAGTACCCTCCTCTTCCCATGCATCGCTACATGGAAGCTCTTATGCAAGGGGTCTTCCGCATAGAAAATCTGGGTAGCATCGCTGGCAAGAATGAACGCGTCCAGGTGATATGCCATCATTGTCCTCTTAACATAGGTCTTCCTGTAATCATCAACCTTTACCTGGCTAAGAGGGATCCATGTGCACCTAAATAATGTCACCTTAACTTTAACATAGTTAAGCTCCCAATTCTCTTTGATGGTTCCATAGTATACCCTTTTATCAGCTTCATCTATAGTCATGGCATTTTATTCGAATAGAGCTGTTCTGATATGAGGTCTTCTCATCACGTTCCTCAGTGTACAACGTGTAGCCATTTATGTCATATGCTTGGTACGTCAACACTATAGGTGATGGCTTTTGTGCCAACCACATAGCAATGTCATCCATGGATCCTTGTGCCAAATGATTTTTCAGCCATTCGACATAGTTCTTAGTGTGCTCCTTCATCTCCACATCTAATGGATACACCATTGGTAAGAAGCTTTGGTGTATCTCCACCAAGTGTTCATCGGCATAAGCGCTGAGAACTGGGATGTTAAGCAGTACCGTCAAATGGCTTTCTCTACCAATTCTTCGGGTGCAGCCTTTTGCATGCCAGCAAGGACTGGCTTACCTTTCAGACTTCCCGCGTGGCGAGAGAGGAGCAAACCAATAGGTCTTTGTTTTATGTATTCAATGCAAAACTCAACCACCTCCTCCGCGGTATAATCTTGTAGGATGCTTGCCTCTCGATGGTTTCAGTTCCGATAATAGCGCTTTGGTATTCCCATGAGCCGCTCGAAGTGATACATGTTGCGAAGAAACATAGGACCACAATACTTTATCTCGTCGACAAGGTGCACAATGAAATGGACCATGACATCAAAGAATGACGGTGGGAAAAACATCTCTAGGCTGGACAATATTCTTGCAATAGCCTCTTGCATATAATCCAACTCTTGAGGATCTACAACTTTCTGCCATAGTTTGTTGAAGAAATCACAGAGCTCAATGAGTGTGTTTCTTATATCTTTGTCCATCAGATTCCTGATCACCACCAACAGGATTTGTGTCAACATTACGTGGCAATCATGTGACTTCATGTGTCCCAACTTCATTTTACCTGAGCTCACATCCACGAGACTTCTGATGTCTGCGGAGTAGGAAGAGGGTGTCTTAACTGACAACAAATAGTTGAAGAACTCTGTTGCTTCTTTTGTACTAAAATTGTAACTCTGGTGAGCATGGAGGAATTTGTTAACATTTTTTCTTCACTCTTGTGTTTTGATTGATCACCAAGCATATCGAGCCGTGCACCGCCACCATCCTTTGTTTTACCTTTAATCTTGAGAAGAGTACCAAGCATGCTTTCACATACATTCTTCTCTACGTGCATGGCATCGATGCAGTGACGTAAACGTATAATCTCCCAGTTAGGTAATTTCCAGAACACCGATTTCTTCTTAAACACTTGATTCTTGGGTGATTGTTTCACCGTCAAAGCGTGGTTCTTGCCAAGCACAACATTAATTTGTTTGGCCACGTTGTGGACCACCTCCCCATCATAAGATCTTGGGCCCAAATCTAACTCTGTCGTACCATCAAATTCAGCTTTCATCTTTCGTTATGGGTGATTTCTCCGTAAGAACCTACGGGAGGCAAATACACGGTTTTGCGCGAGTTAGGAAGAAATCTGCTAGCTATCCTATCCATGCATGTGACACACCCTACATCTCCTTTTGTTTTCTGCCCTGGTGTGTTGCCTAATGCTATCATATCTTGAATTGTGTGCAGCAACATCGCATGTAGATCAAAAATCTCCTTTTTGTAAGCATCATAGCATTTTACAACAGGCTCTTTTACCCACACTTTTAGCAGTTCTTCTACTAGTACTAAAAGTAAATGTCGATGCCATTTCCAGGTTGCTTCAGGCCTTGGATAATCATTGACATCATAATGTATTTTTACTTCATACACAACCAAGGAGCTAGATTATATATGCATAGAAGCACCAGCCATGTGTTGTTTGGTGCTCATATCGGCAAAATGATTCATCCCGTTAGTACACTCCCTGAGCCTTTGATGTGAAACGGGGCCTGATCTTTCAATGAGAGAGAGAGATAACTATGATTTTTGGGTGGGACTTGACCCTCACGATCCAGCTACCAACCGTATAGGGAGAACCGTACACGACTGATATCCATGACAATCGTTGAACCAACTCCATGGCGTTATTGGCCGAGCCAACAACTCGATCGACCTATCCACGAAGGATTTATCCTGCAAGAAAATCAAAGAACATGCAAGAAAATAATATCCAAGCAATCTGAAATTGTGAATATGCTAGATGGAATAAATCTCACAAGATGGGGTTCCGATAAGATGTTTTAACTGTCGCACTAGCCGCTACGAGCGAAGACAGATAAAAGTAGCAATAGCTAAACATCTCTAAAAAAACCCGAGTCTAAACCCTAACCTAGACTAGCTATTTATTAAAGGTTGATCTGCAGCCAAGTCGGTTGGCCGTATCATGGTATGTTGGGCGCACGAATGCGAGAAATCGACGTGATGTTTTCTTCTGTTGAAAGGACATGTTGGCCCAATCGTCATGTATTAAAGCAATCCTTTGGACCCAATGACTCCTCTTGGTCCATGTAGTCAAAACAATTGTTGGACTTTTGGGTGTTAGCTTCTTGCACCTCATACGTGATGGATGGGATGGATGGTTTGGGCGGTGTAGGCCATGCATGCGACAACGGTGGAAAGCATGCATGCAATGAGGATTTCTCCACTTTAATTAATTCTTTGATTTCTTTATCCGTGAATACCAATAAAGCAAAACATGAGTGTAACATCATAGTTTCATCACTTAAATCATATGTATAAAGGGGCGACAGTACCTGGCCATTTGTTTCTCTCGTACGTGCTCTAATCATAGGTCTAGGTGCAACTGTGTGAACGATGTCTCATGGCATATTTGTAGATGTACTTATACTAGCTATGTCCACATCATCCTCCCTTTCTTGAAAACAAAGCCGTCCTTGGCTTTCAGTTATATGGAACACATCATAGAGCAAAGCAAATATATATGCAACGTATATAAGCCGTTTCAAAGGAGTTAGCTCATGAGTATGGCATAAATTTGTGATAGCATAATTATGAACATCATGATAAATTTTATCCCACACAGAGTCTATATATGAATTATGGCGATGGAATTGAACTATTGGAGCATCCGGTTTGTCCTGATCAGAAGTTGGGGCACTGAATGCATTTTTTTCAGAATTGATAGCAATCATATTATGCATAGTATGATCTTTTGATTTAGCTTTGTCATCATTTATTATTTTATCAGGGTCATGGGAAGCAAGTTAATGGTTTTCCTTCAAACACGAGAGTATATGATTTTTTTCTACCATGATGGATAACACTCTTATCATATTGCTAAGGTTAACCTAACAATAACGAACAAGCTTGCATAGGAACTATATCGCAGTCAACATAATCATGATACGAACCAAGTGCAAAATGGACCCTCACACGGCATGTTACCTTCAACTTACCACAATCATTGAACCATTGGATGTAATATGGATGGGGGTGTCTGGTATTTGTGAGGCAAAGCTTCTCTACCATCTCCATACTTGCCAAATTATTGCATCTCCCATCATTAATGATCACTCGAACTGAATGCCCTTTGGCAACAAACTTAGTTTGGAAAAGATTATGGCATTGATGTAACTCGCCAAGCCTCACATGCCCACTAAGTACCCGTACAGTTACAAGGCATGGGTACTGGTCTACCATATCAGCATTAATATGTATCTCCTCCGTGTCATGCTCCTTAGTGTCAACAACATTATTGGTTGCAAGCATAGCATGGGTATCTTCTTCCAAATCACTAGCAGAGGAGTACTCACCCTCTTCCCGCATGATGAATGTTCCTTTATTTGGACAGTCCTTCATCAGGTGTCCACCACCTTTGCATGTATGACACTTCATATACCTTGTGCATCCAGATGAAGTGATGGGTGCTAGATACATTGCGTTCGAAGCCTCGGATGATTGTGGAGCTGATTTTGAATGTGATGGGTGTGCACCATTGTTCAAGATAGGTGGTGTTGCCTCAGTAGTGGAAGGAATAGTAGAAGAGGATATCCATGATGAGCAGTGACCTAAAGAAAAGTTACCTCGTCCCTTGTTGTGTCATCCTTGTACATCCCTTTCATCTTTGCAAGCAAAATGAAACAAATAAGTAATAGAATTATACTCCTTATAGTCCAAGATATCCTGAATATCACGATTCAAACCACCTAAAAATCTAGCCATCATAGTATCTCGAGTTTCAACTAATCCACATTGCATTAAGCCAGTTTGCAATTTTTGATAATAGTCCTCTACAGAACTACTACCTTGTTTTAAACGCTGCAATTCATTGAGTTTGTCACGAGCATAAAATGAAGGAACATAATGTTGTCGCATAGCTCGTTTTAAAGCATCCCAAGTAGCAGGTATATTATTCGCATTAATATGGCAATATTCACTCCACCAAATGGAAGCAAAGTTTGTAAATTCACTAGTTGCTGCCCTAACTCTTTGGTTCTCAGGAATATCATGACATGCAAATTTTTGTTCAATTAAAAGTTCTGAATCAAGATATACATCTAGATTATATTTACCATTTAAAGTAGGCATGGTAAATTTAATTTTTAGTACTAGAGTGGTCGTAATCTCGAACATCATACCTGGGTGGATCTCGTGCCATACCTTCATGATTGAAACACAATTGTCAATGAACACAGTCACTGTGGAGGTCGACTGCTTGGTCGTCCTCGGTGTCACCGGAATAATCCTCGTAGTTGTCCCCATATTCATCGTTGACACGAGGAGGAATGCGTTGGTGCTGTTTTATGGTGGTAGTAGCTAGATGTTGTGGATGACCCATAGGCACACGTCAAGCTCGCGAAATAGCGGCGACACCCGAAAAGTTGCGAGGATCAACTTTGTTGTTGACGCGGGGTGCAGTCTGCAACCCGTCTAGACATGACAAGATGTCTTGTAAATGTGTGTTGGCAACCCCCTGTGCATCATCGATGGCCTTGAGCCTCTCTTCGGCCACAATCTGAGCACCCTCAAGTTGGGCAAGACGCTCGGTGGTGACTTCTACATCCACAGTGAGGCCCTCAAGTGTGGGTTGATCCTGTGACATTGTTAGTGAAAGAGAAAAAACACACAGTGTATAATCCCTATCAACTAGTAGGACGTGGCGAACAAAATTCACTCAAACTCAAGCTTAGTATCAAATTCTTACTTGTTCTTACCAATGCAACATGTGGTGATCGGCACAATGGTGTTGGCTTCAAACTACCGATGAAGATTAGATGGAGTGATAACCAGGAATCAATAGAGCCGGGACCTATACTTATTGGTAGTAAAAAGTGTAGCTTGGAAAAGGCTTCTCAACTCACAATATTAGTGGCACAGTTTAGCGAAAAGCAATGCAAGTTGAATAATTGCTCAAACTCCTAACTAGTGTTGGCAGTCGACTAGTAAGAGACAGGACAATCTAAGCCTAGGTACAGGATCAAATGAGTGGAAGCCAATGAAAATATGATAGCTATCAGTAGCTAGATATAAGTGAGGTATAAATGATAGTGTAGAGTATCCAAGAGCAAAAAATGCTCAACAAATACCATGTATCTACTCAAAGTAAAGGTTCTGGACAGATATTCCAAAAGATAGTAACCGACCGTAAATTTTTTCATGCCTTTTTATTACCTTTTCTTTTTGCTCTCTCTTTTCTATTCTTTTTTCTCTGTTTTTTCTACAAGCCGGTTACTAGCAAACAAAGGAGAGAACGTTTAAAAAAACCTAGGTGCCAATAGTTGTGGACGAGTACTACTAGAGATGGAAAAAGCAAACCAGCCAAAAGAAAATCAATGCACAAGTGATGAGACGTGTGGTACAAGCGGTGACACTAAACAAGTAATGATGGATGGCTAACTTGATGGAAACAAGATGATTCGTCGTTAGCGGTGGAAGGCTAGGGCGCGGGCGGCAGAATAGGAACAATTTTGAAGGCGGATGGGACATGGGGTACATTGTGTGCGGTGGATGGACTAGTGTGCCAGAAAAAATATAGTGGACAAAAAAAAGTTTGATCAGTAGATAATTTTCTCTCGGACTAATCTAGACAAGCACTAGTATTAAATGAATGCAACCAAAAATTCAACTACACAAATACTAGACGTAAAAATTGCTAAAGGCTTAAAAGATAGGTGTGTTAGATGAACTAATACCACTTGATGTGAACTGGGGTCTGATCTTTCGCTAAGAGAGAGATAACTACGTTTTTTTGGTGGGACTTGACCCTCACAATCCGTCTACCAACCGTACACGACTGATATCCATGACAATTGCTAAACCAACTCCACGACGTTATCGACCGAACCAGCGACCCGATCGACTTATCCACGAAGGATTTTTCCTGCAAGCAAATCGAAGAACATGAAATAAAATAATAGCCAAGCAATCTGAAATTGCGAATATGCTAGATGAAATAAATTTCACAAGATGGGGTTCCGATAGGATGTCTTGACGGCCGCACTAGCCGCTACGAGCGAAGACAAATAGAAGTACGAATAGCTAAACTTCTCTAAACAAAACCCGAGTCTAAACCCTAACCTAGACTAGCTATTTATTAAAGGTTGACTTACGGCTGAGTCAGTTGACCGTATCACGGTATGTCGGGCGAACGAAGGCCGGACACGAACGTGGAATTTTCTTCTGTTGAAAGGACATGTTGGCCCAATCGTGATGTATTAAAACAATCCTTTGGACCCAATGACTCCTCTTGGTCCATGTAGTCAAAACAATTGTTGGACGTTTGGACGTTAGCTTCTGGCACCTAATACGTGATGGATGGGATGGATGTGAAAGTGCTAGTTATCGACTAGATGGGGGGGTGAATAGGCGATTTTTATGGAAGTCTTCAAAACACAAGGTCTTTGAAGACAAACAATCAAATTGATCCTATACGTAATGCTATAGAAGAAAAACTACTCTAGACAGACCATAGTCAATTAAGCATAGTAATGGAAGCACGACGACTAATAGTAGGTAGCTAGTACATATCAAAATGGAAGACTGAATGGACCCAAACAGGTAATAGTCTTCGCCAAGTGAAGTCAAACAGATCAGGCAAGCAAGCAATGACATCACGAAGACAAACTGAAATGTAAAGAAGGTAGGGGATAGAACCGGAATCTTGGTGAAGACAAGGATTTGGTAGACCAGTTCCAGTTGCTATGACAACTGTATGTCTGGTTAGGGAGGCTGAGATTGAACTCAGAAGACTGTGTCCTCACCTTATTCTCCTTGAGATAAGGACACTTAGTCCTCGCCCAATCACTCGGGTAAGTCTTCGAGGTAGACTTCCAAACCTTCACAGACTCCGTTCACCGGCGATCCACAATGACTCTTGGATGCTCAAAACGCGATGCCTAACTGGCTGGAGGATGCACAGTCCTCATGTGTAACAAGTCTTCAGGTCACGCAGACAGAAAGACTTTAGTGATGCCTAACACTCTTTTGCTCTGGGTGTTTTGGGCTTTGTCCTTGCAAGGATCTATCTCTCAAAGGCTTCGAAGGTGGGTTGCTCTCAAACGACAAAAACCGTGCACTAACTCTGAGCAACCGCCAATTTATGGTGTAGGGGGTGGGCTATTTATAGCAAGGAGGCAACCCGACATGATATCTCCGAAATGACCCTAGGTCACTAAGGAACCGACACGTGTCCAATGGTCGGATTTCAAACACATGCGACAACTTGGCTTGGGCTACAAGCAATGCTGACTCATCCAACTCTGGATAAGATTTGCTCTCATAATCTTCACTCAAAGACATAGGATTTGGGTTGAGCAGCACGTCAGTATTCTGACTTTGTTCATCTGGACCCCACTTAACAGTATGGTGGTTCCTATGGCTCAAGAAAGAAGAAAATGAAACTACGAAAGAAACTATGTCTTCACACTCCATTGTCTTCAGGTGAATGTCTTCACACGTCATTATCTTCAACGTGAATGTCTTCACGAACCACCTTGTCTTCAATGTCTTCATACATTTTTTAGGGGTCATCTTTGGTAGGTAAACCCAATCAATGAGGGACTACTACCTGTGTTCTACTGCAATTCTCACAAACACATTAGTCCCTCAACCACGTTTGTCGTCAATACTCCAAAACCAACTAGGGGTGGAACTAGATGCACTTACAATCTCCCCTTTTTGGTGATTGATGACAAACTGGTTGAAGTTTTGAATGGGAATAAAATTATGTGAAAGTTAAAGTATGTGGTCATTGGCTTCATAAGTTGAAAGAAGCTCCCCCTGAAGATGTGCATATAAATGTTTTGCCTTTGAATGCAAATGCACATGGAAAGTTTTGCTTTGTGGAGATCTTCTTTAACTCATGAAGACAATTCATCATGCATACACAAATGTAATGAAGATAATGAAATGCACAATGAGAAATGGGCGTCTGCAGAATGACTTCATGCGGGATTTATCATTGCATCAAACGGTAGCAGCAAAAGTGGCAGACGACCATCAAGTTTTAAGAGTTACAACTCAAAATCCAACATTCAAGAACGAGAGTTGTAAAAAGTTAGCAAAAATAAGCACTCGACCTATATGGACCCGCTTGAAGACTATCAACTCATATGCTTCTCCCCCTTTTGTCAGGAATGACCAAAAAGGTTTTAAGACATAGAGTGTCTACTCGTTCCCAGGAGGTGTTGGTGAAGATGTTGGGGCAGCCGGGTCGATGTTTGAGTTGGGCGGTGCGGAGGGGCCTGATGCAGAATCGTGGTGTAGTGAAGCCATCGCTGGTGAAGTGGCATCATCCTCTTCATTAATGAATCGTGCAACAATAGTTGGAGCCGAAGATGAATACTCAGAATCTTCAAGGGAAGGAGTTGGACGCCAACTTGCTGATTGTGGAGGCCTGGAGTCAGACTTGAAGCGCTCAGTGAAGCCATCTTCTTGAAGATCGTCTTCAGAAGAGAGCGGTGTAAGGCTCTTCCAGGAACACCGACAGGCTTCATGTGCAACAATTGAATTCTTGGTTGCAAGGCTGCAAATGCAATTGATATCAACGAGAAGACTCCGCATCTGGCGCTTCAGCCAGTCATGATGCCTATCCTACTTCTGATTAAGTGACACAAGAAGCTCTCTGTCATTCAGGACATGAGCATGCTTCTGAGGCTTTTGAGCTACCGTGCTGGCTGTTGCATCAGTGTTGGCACGACGCGACAGCCGAAGCTGATCAACAAGAGGGCTAGCAGGAGCAGGAGGATTATGCACATGAACGCCTTCAATAGGTTGAGTGAATCTTTGAAAGGCAACATTGTCTTCACGTACAGGCTTCTTTGCAGCATCAAGGTATATGGCTTCATAAGACATATCCACTTCAGGTAGAAATACAACATGGTTGCGCGCTGATGCTTAATAGTTGATGGTGGAGTGAAGCTTAATAAGTTGCATGACCGAGGGAGCATAGAACTTGAGGCCAAATAGATTAATCCCCGAGGTCGCCAACTGACGAATGAAGAAGTCTTGAGTGTTGAATCTAATGCCATTGAAGATATACAAGACCAATGTCTTGATGGTGCCCTCAATCTTGGCTTGAGGACAATGCCCCTTAATTGGCCAGAGAGTATACCGCAATATGTGATAGATAGTGCGGGACTGATACTCGTGGTCATTGACATAGAATTCTTTCGGGTATTCAGCATCAACTGGCAATGGCTTCATCATACTGAGCATTTTACTCATGTTGGGCTCAGGCTTCTGGAAGATACTCTGCAATTCTTGCTCATAGTGCTGACAACCTGGCCCATACAGATCACCAGGAGTGGGCAGGGAAGTGAGCTCGCTGATATGTTGAGCTTTGGCTTCATGATGAACATCACCTGACATCCACTCAAGGACCCATGTCTTCGGATCCCTGTTGTAGCCTGATATGTGAAGGGTGGCAAAGAATTGCAGCAGTAGATCTTCATTCCAGTGCTCCTTGTCAATGAGAAATGGGAGCAGGCCAACTTATCGAAAGCAGTTAAGAGCCTCTTCAAGGCATGGCAGCCCAGCAATGGCATCACAATCCAAACGCTTGTGGGGAAAGATCCTGTCTTGATTGTATAGAGTGCATGACTAGTAGCTGCGTTGCTGGTGGCTCCAGAACTTGTCAAAGGAGAATTTTGGCTTCTTGTATGGATTCTTGGCCGAGTCAAAGAATGTGTTGTGCTCTCTGAATCTCTATACACTGAAAGGCACCCTGAGTTGTAACAACACTTGGAAGCCTTGGCAGTCTGGGCTTCGGCTTCTATGTCTGAGGCCTTTGCTCAACATGGTAATCATATTGGGGACCATGAGCAGCTGGAGACGTCATAATTGGCCACTTGATGCTGATGAGCTCACCCTCATGATTGAAGGCCCTTTCCATTGTTTGTGGAACAGGTGGAGCAGCAACAACATCCGAGGAGGATGGCTGAAGATCTTCTATGGCTTTAGGGGCTTCAAACGGAGGGGTGGCTTCAGGAGGAGCATTCACTTTAGCCATGGCCACGTCATTGGCTTCAGTGGCAGTGGCATTAGCATCATCAGGTGCAGGAGCTTGAGTCATTTCAATTACTGGCGGGTCAGGCACAATAACATCCTCATGTATAGTAGGTTCAACGGTAGGGGGAATAACTTCACGAGCTACTTCTTGTCTTTCATTGGCTGACGCAGCCGGAATATCTTCAGCCTATTTGGCTTCAAACTCTTGAGCAGTAATTGAAGGGATGGCTTCAGGAAACACTTGACATGCTACTAAGCTTGTGGTGAGCACATCCTCTTAAGGAATGCTTGACATGGAGACCGTGGGCCTAGGGCCTCTACGAAGCCTTCGGAAGGAGGGCGACGCCTTTGGTGAAGGAGTGTTCTTCTCCATGTCTTCTAGAGTCTCTTGCGGGGTCTCAAACACCGGAGTGGTGACATAAGTGGGTGGAGTGCAAGGAATAACTTCATGCAACAGGGAGTCGGGGTGTTGCTCTTCCCAGAATTCATCTTGTGCGATTGGTGTCGTGGGACCACCAATACTTATCTGTCACTACTCGTGGGAGCAAGCGATGATACCGGGTTGGGCATGTTCTGAGGGAACTGGGGAAGGACTTTATCGTCTTCTACATTGTCTTCATGACCAATGTCTTCAGCTGCGATGGGGTCAACAGCTGGAATATCTTCAGATTCATGAGCCTCTGTGGTAGCAGGCTCATGCATGACGAGACGACGCTCACGGTTTGTGGAAGTTGGCAGTGCAACAGAAATGGGCTCAACGAGCAATGGTTCTTGGGGAGCAGCATGTTCTTTGCAAGAAGACTTTGAAGACTTTGTTTTCAGCTTCTTCTTGGATGGAGAAGCATCAAAAACTTCATGATTGTTTTGCTTCTTGGCTTCAGCTTCTGCCTTCTATTCTTCTTTTGTTCAGAAGCCGCTGATGGGACCTTTGGCTTCAAGACAGTCATGATGGCAGGGAAGACAATGCTTGGCCTTTCCTGCCTTGGAGCTTCGGTTTCAACTGAAATAGGCTTCTTCTTCTTGGCATCCAGCTTAGGGTCAATGCCTGGATGCCGAAGATCATTTCTCTGCACAGCCTCATTGTGAGCCTGTACAAACTTCTCAACATAGTATTTCATGCACTCATGTGAGCTCTTGGCTTCATCACGTATCTTTGGAAACTCAACCTTGAGGTTAATCATCATTTGCTTCAAGTTTTGCACTTGACACTGAGCCTGGACATATGCTTCTTGAAGAGAGCCTTTTCATGATCTATTTTATTTTCCAGCTCAACAATCTTTTGAGCGATAGCAAGCACTTTGGCTATGCAGCTGAGGAATGTGACACTAATGTCAATTGGCAGCTGCAGATCATCAATGTTGAGAGAAGTGTCTTCAAACCATTCATCGATGAAGTTGTTGAGAATATCGGCATCAAAGAGAGGCAAATCTTTGAAGATTTCAGCGTCCTGCTTGCTCTTGATAAGCATTTCCAGATCATCATTAGCAAGATCTTCATCACTAGACAGATCTATGACATCCTCTTCATTGCGCACGATGTTTGCTGGCGTGAGGTCATGCCCAGAAATCTTCTTGGGTTTCTTGGACTTCTTGGAGATGCGAGATTGGTCCTCAGACAGCACACTGGGTTCAGGAGGTGCGGATTTCAATGGCTTCATACTTGAAGCCTTTGGAGCAGCAAAAGATTTTGAAGCCTTAGACTTTTTCTTTGGCTTCGGGGGCTCTCGAACATCCTCAGGTTCCTCTTCACCTGCCGCTTCTTAACCTGTGCCCCTTTGTGCAGCGATGTGGGAGAGAAGCCCATCAAAGCTATTTAAAGGACCAATGACATTCTGTTCAGCTTCACGACTTCCATCTGGCCTTGGAGCAGTTGGACCATGGTTGAAGTCAATCATATCCCCAGGTTTTTCTTGTTCTGGGCTGCAGAAGCCCTCACAACTGGAAGTTCTGTTGAAACAGTTCATCTTCACGACACAATCAAAGATTTGATGGGTCAGCATTTTCTGGCTGAGGTACACTGACAATGCAAGGATAGAAGCCTTTTGCAATGGCTTCAGCCTTTGTCTTGGGGTGGATCTTTCTGTACACAATATCCGCCCCATGGTGGCCTCACAGCATTCTTCTCCGCATACTCTGAAGTCACAAAATGATATAGAAACCATTCTTCTGCCCAATATCTTCGAATCCATTTGACTTTGGATTTGTGCTGTGTATAGGTTTCTTCTGGATCAGATTTGTATTGCTCATAGAGATCTGGGGGCAGGTCCAAAGCAGTGTTATCCCGGCATTGCCTATCACCGTTCTTTGCAGATTTTCCTCCTGCCATTAGCTTCAAAGTGAATGTCTTCACAATTCTATTTGGCTTCAGTCGGCTGGTTAGAAAGGAGTTGGCTTCAGGTGACTCAATGTGATGCTGTAAGAACTCTACAAATGAATGCAGACTATGGGAACCAAGGGATTCTCCCATGGACATATACCTGTGACAACATTAGAGATGCGAGGGAATGGGAAGAGGATTTGCATTCTCAAAATATTTTGAAGGCAAATCAGTTTGAAGACATTGACCTCATAGTGCAAAGGCATTCACTTATCGATGTGAGTTGGTTCCAGATTTGTACAAATCCATGAATAAGTACAAGTGAGGAATCTAACTTGTTGTGATGCATAAGTGAACATACTTGCAAGTTATGAGATGCATATAAGGAAAGATTCAGATATGGAAGTGTAGAAACAACTTTTGGAAGATGTGGACAGTTCAAAGGATCAAATAAATGGTAAAAAGTGAGTTCTTATTTACCGCACGATGAACTGCTAGACGAGAAGTAGAGAGGACGAGCAGTCCAATCTCCCGCGCCCTAACTTGGTGGCGGAAGACACCTACGGCTGCGGCAGAGAAGATGATGTCCGCGCCCGGTGTGAAGATGACGTTGGAGTGGTCGCGATAGCGAAGCGCTTTGTCTCCAGCGATGATGTTTGCTAGTGGTGGCGCTAGGGTTTGAGCGAGACAGCGAGGGGAGAATAGATAATGACCATGCGGGGGGGGGGTGTATTTATAAGGAGGTGGGACGACGTAGTGCAATTACTCAGATGCCCCTGCCGGTTCACATCTGGAGGACACGTGGCAAGCATGCAAGTTATTGAATGTTGAGCCATGACCCCACACACGCCTGGTTTGCCGGGTGGTCATTCCGGCTTCTTCGGTATTCAGACAAAAAGGGTAGAGATAATAAAAGCAGTTTTAAATGTGTGTCTCTGTATCTTCAGCTGACAAGGACACAGTGAAGACATTCGACACGTGTCAATAGAATGCATATGAAGAGACAAAGAGAGTTTGAGGGATAAGCACAGAAAGGGTTGGGGTACGATCACATTCACTTAGCACAAAAAATGGCAACTTGAAGACATAGCTATAAGTGAATGCTGTAGAGGACAGAACACCGCAGCTTGCAAAACCTATTCTCATCCAAGGGCTTCGTGATCTCTGAGAAAGTGATGACGAATCTGAATGTGCTTTGTCTTCGAGTGCTGAACTGGATTGTGCGCAATCTTGATGGTGCTTTCATTGTCGCAGTAGAGGGGCACATGCTTCATGTTAATGCCATCATCCTTGAGGGTTTGCTTCATCCGGAGAAGCTGAGCGCAGCAAGATCCAACAACAATGTATTCAGATTCAGAAGTGGAGAGTGATACGCAGTTCTGCTTCTTTGAAGACCAATAGACAAGAGATCGTCCAAGAAAGTGACATGTGCCTGATGTGGACTTGCGATCAACATTGTCACCAGCATAATCAACATTTGATAATCCAACTATATCAAACTTTGAGCGCTTTGGATACCATAATCCTAGCGTTGGGGTGTGAGCTAAATATCAAAGTATTCTCTTCACTGCGAGGTGATGTTATTCCTTTGGTGCCGCTTGGAATCGGCCACACATACAAACGCTAAGCATTATATCTGGCCTAGATGCACATAAATAAAATAAAAAACTAATCATGGAGCGGTATACCTTTTGACCGAACTCTTTACTATTGTTGTCGCGACCCTATTGGCCTTTGGTTGGCATTGGCGTCATGTACCCTTTGCAATCTTGCTTTCCAAACTTCTTCAGGCAAACTTTGAGGTATTTTTCTTTTACCCTATTGGCCTTTGGATTGAAGACCTAGAAAGAATTTCAGCTCTCCCATCATGGACATCTGATATTTCTCTTGTATCATATGCCCAAACTGATCAGTGTATCTCTTATTAGTGCAGCTGAAGATAATGTCATCCACATAGATTTGGCATACAAACAATCCTCCATCATATGTCTTCGTGAAGAGAGGGGGATCTACAGAACCAGATTTGAAGCCTTTGCTCTTCAGGAAGTCTTTGAGCGTGTCATACCAAGCGCGAGGTGCTTGTTTGAGGCCATACATTGTCTTGTTGAGTTTGTAGACCATATCAGGATGCTTTGGATCTCCAAACCTAGGTGGTTTAGCCACATACACTTCTTCTTCAATTTTGCCATTGAGGAAGACACTCTTTACATCCATTTGATACAGAAGAATGTTGTTGTGGTTAGCATAGGCTAGCAGTATGCGAATGGCTTCATGTCTAGCCACAAGAGCAAAGGTTTCATTGAAGTCAATTCCTTCAATTTGTGTATAGCATTGGGCAATGAGACGAGCTTTGTTTCTGACAACTTGACCATGTTCATCTTGCTTGTTGTGATAGATCCATTTGGTGCCAATAATATTGTGCTTTCGAGGATCAAGACGTTTGACTAGCTACCAAACATTGTTCAGCTCAAATTGTTGAAGCTCTTGTTGCATAGCTTGAATCCATTCATGTTCTATGAAGGCTTCATCAACTTTCTTGGGTTCAGATATTGAGACAAATACAAAGTGTCCACATAAATTTTTTAGTTGCATAGCTCTTGATCGAGTAAGAGGACCAGGTGCATTGATACTATCAATTATCTTCTCAATCTGAACTTCATTGGCCACGCGAGGATGAACAGGGCGAAGACTTTGCTCTTGCTGATCATTATTTATCTTCATCTTTAGCATTGTCCTCAGGCTGAGCATTGTCTTCATGTTGATTAGGTGCTGAGATGATGATTTCCTCTTGAACCTATTCCTCAGTGGGTATGATTTCTCCAGTGCCCATTAGCTTGATAGATTCACTAGGAGAAGCTTCATCTAGCACAGTTGCCAGGTGCTCTCTATGCGATCTGTTAGTCTCATTGAAATGCACATCTAGAGTTTCAACCACTTTATAGCGAAAGAGATTTAAGACTCTGTAGGTGTGTGAATCCTTCTCGTAACCAAGCATAAAACCTTCATGTGCTTTCGGTGCAAATTTGGAAGTGTGATGTGGATCCTTGATCCAACACCTAGCACCGAAGACTTTGAAATAGCTAACGTTTGGCTTCTTACCAGTGACTAGTTCATATGATGTCTTCTTGAAGAACTTTTGAAGATAAAATCTATTGATGATATGGAATGTAGTATCAATGGCTTCAGGCCAGAACTTTCTTGGAGTCTTGTACTCATCAAGCATCGTACGAGCCATCTCAATAAGGGTCATGTTCTTGCGCTCCATGACGCCATTTTGCTGAGGCGTGTATGGAGCTCGAAGGAACTCCATGACGCCATCTCAATAAGTGTCACGCCCAATATGCGACCCTGTCCAAAAGGAACTCGAAGGTCCCACCAAGGATAGACCCGCATATTGAAACACTTTTGCAAGGTGGATATCATTACATCAACATTACATAATATATGGGGATACATACATAAGGCATACAATGCCACACGAATACAACATCACAATACATAAGAGCATCATCCGACTACGGATGAAACACAAACAGAAACTCAAACGACATCCACCCTGCTAGCCCAGGCTGCCGACCTGGAACCTATCCCCTGCTCGAAGAAGAAGCAGAAGAAGAACTCCAACACAAGCAAGCATCGCTCTCACGTCATGATCATCGCATAACCTGTACCTACAACTGTTGTTGTAGTAATCTGTGACCCACGAGGACTCAGCAATCCCATTACCATGGGATTCAAGACTAGCAAAGCTTAATAGGAAAGGAAGGGGTAAAGTGGTGAGGTTGCAGCAGTGACTAAGCATATATGGTGGCTAACATACGCAAATAAGAGCGAGAAGAGAGCAAGCAGAACGGTCGTCAACTAGTAATGATCAAGAAGTGATCCTGAACTCCTACTTACGTCAAACATAACACAGAAACCGTTTTCACTTCCCGGACTCCGCCAAAAAGAGACCATCACGGCTACACACGCGGTTGATGCATTTTAATTCGGATCTGGTGTCAAGTTATCTACAACCGGACATTAACAAATTCCCATCCGCCTATAACCGCATGCACGGCTTTCGAAAGATTATACCATGCAGGGGTGTCCCAACTTATCCCATGACAAGCTCTCGCGATCAACGAAAGAATAGACCTTCTCCCAGGAAGACCCGATCAGACTCGGAATCCCGGTTTACAAGACATTTCGACAATGGTAAAACAAGACCAGCAAGACCGCCCGATGCGCCGACAATCCCGATACGAGCTGCACATATCTCGTTCTCAGTGCAACACCGGATGAGCAATCTGTACAACTAAAACCAGACCTCAAGTTTCCCTGAGGGGGCGCTTCAAAGGGCTCTAGTTCGTACCAACACTTAGAAAAGCACTGGCACGGGGGGGCTATAATAAAGATGACCCTCGAGAGAGCGAATCCCAAGGGAAAAGTAGGTGGTGGTGAGGCAAATGGTAAAACCAATGTTCGGCCTTGCTGGAGGAGTTTTATTCAAAGCGAACTGTCAAGGGGGTCCCATAAATCACCCGACCGCATAAGGAACGCAAAATCCGGGAACATAACACTGGTATGACAGAAACTAGGGCGGCAAGAGTGGAACAAAACACTAGGCATAAGGCCGAGTCTTCCACCCTTTACCAAGTATATAGATGCATTAATAATATAAGAGATATTGTGATATCCCAACCAAAAATCCTGTCCACCAAGGAGCAATCTTCAACTTCACCTGCAACTAGCAACGCTATAAGAGGGCTGAGTAGAAGCGGTAGCATAGCCAATCAATGGTTTGCATAGGAAAGGTGTCAAAGGTTGGAGGTTCATGGCAATATGGGAGGCTTGATGAGCAGAAGATAGGTAACGCAGCATAGTGATAGAACGAAGCAACTAGCATAGCAATGATAGTAGTGAGATCCAGGGTAGCGGTCATCTTGCCTGAAATCCCGCAAGGAAGAAGAACGAGTCCATGAAGAAGACGAACGGATGAAGCCACGAAGACGAACCAAGCGTAGACGAACAAATCCTCACGATCGCAACGAAACAGGAACTATCGAAAAGAAGCACACAACATAGTAAACACACCACACATGAACATGACATAATGCACAACAAGCATGATGCATGACAAAGCTACATGAAGCTACTCATGGCAACAGATGAGGCAAACAAAAGCAACACATCAAGGCAAGTTTAAATGAGGCCGGGAACAACATATAACAATTCCGGTAAGTCCTCATATGCATATTTCGAAATTGGTACATATCTGAATAAACCTTATGTTCAAGTAGTTAAACATCAAGTTAAGATGCACAAGGATGATCTACACGAGATTCTAGTCAAGTTACATATAAAGTTCATTTAATTCGGAGCTACGGCCTAGAAGATATGAGCAACACAAGTAAAACATGGCATAGATGCAAAATGCATACAAACATCAAGCAAACACACCGAAACAAGGATGCAACATGATAATATGAAGCTACATGCAATTCTAAGCAAGTTTCATATAGAGCACACTCAAAACGGAGCAACGGTTCAACACACACACATGAAACAAGTTTAAAAGGACAAGCTGTCCAAAACAGCAACTAGGCATATTGCAAGCACCAAAACAACATGCTACAGGACCTCAACATAATAACAAAAGACATGGGCATGATGTACAGGTAAATCACAACAAAACATGAACAGTGAGCTATCTCCAGAAATCACTAGAACATACTCAAACACACATGGTAAGATTGCAAGTTATAACAATTTCAGACTTTGCAGAAAATAACATCAGGTTGCAATGTTTAGAGCTATCAAACAACATGTTACAGGAACTTATCATGGCAAACAAAGGCGTTTTCACATCCCTGGTCCTGTTATGCACTAGGCTAGACCTCATGTGAGCATCATGTTTTAATTCAAATGAAATTTGAATTGAGGGATTTTCAAAGCCTCAGAAACCTTCTAAAAATGATCAACATTAAAATCTTCTCAAAGAAGTCCAAGAAAATGTTCCTCTTAGTCTCTGAAAATATTGCAAAGAGGTAAAACTCAAAACAATATTTTTGGTATCTCAGAGTTATTTATTTTGGGCCTTTGAATTAAATAAATAACTATTTGCATTAGATATATATTTCTTAACTAATTAATATATGTCCAATAATTCTGATCTTTGATGAAGGGCTTTGGAATAATCCTACTAGTCCCTACCATAATTATCAGAAGCAATAAAAATGATTTAGTGTCTAAAATTAAATCAAAACAAACTACAGAATATAGAAAACAGAATTAAAACAGAAATAAAAGAGAGAAGGCCACCAGGCCACTTACCTGGCTCCTACCTGTGCGGCCTGCTGCAGAAACCGGCCCAGCCCATCTCCACTCCCCCCCTGTCGTCTTCCTCCTCGCTAGAAGGACCGAGGCGTGGCGTGCGCCCGAGAGCCCCGGCCACCTCCTGCTTCGCGCTGGAGGCCGCCCTTCGTCCTAATCCGCGCCACGGAGACGCCCAGCACCTTCCCCATCACTCCCCCAAACCCTCTGGTGCCTCTCCCCTCTCCCACCGAGCTCATTCCCCTCCTCTGCTCTTCCTCCCTCTCATCACCGAACGCGCCTGCCGCCGCTGACTTGCACCACCGCGGCCATGGCCCCTCCCTCGTCCCCTTGAGCAGCCCAGGAGCTCCGCCTCGACCCCCTCTTCCTCCCCACCAAGCCAAGCCCCTCAGGAAGCTCTGCATCGCCTCCACGCCGTCGTCTTCATCCTCGACCGCCGCCGATGGTCGCCGCTCGATTCGCAGCAACGAGGACGCCCCCAAGCTCACCAACCCCTTCGTTCGATCCGCTGTGAGCTGCTGCGTCGATCCCCTCCCTCCCCTGGCACTTTTTCTCCCGCTAACGCCAATATCCACCAGAGCCGAGAGCTCTTCGCCGCCGGCCATGTCGCCGTCGTAGCCACCGTTGCCTAGAGCTGCAACCGAGCACGCGGCCGTGCTCAGTGCAACCCCAGGAGGTCGTAACACCCCTCTTTGCCTCCTGTCGTGCTCCCTAACCCCGAAACCCAGTTCACCCGAACGCCGCCGCCGCCGTGAGCTTCATTCCGGTGAGCTCCGACCACCCCAGCTCGCCCCGGTTGCACCGTTGGATGCGCGGGACGCCAGCTTTCCGTAGAGCCCAACGGCGCCTCGAATGGTTCCCTGTATCGCAATCCCGAGCAACCCCACCGTTTCTGTCGTCGCCGGCAGGTTTGACCTGATCGACCTGGGGTTTGACCCCCCAGGGTCGCTGACTAGTGGGGCCAGGCGCTGCTAACTTTAGTTAAATATTAACTAAACCTAATTAGCCACTAACACTGACCAGTGGGCCCCGACCCCCCCTAATCCTTCAATTAAGCAGATAACCCCCTGTTAACTAACTGTGACACTGACATATGGGTCCCACAGGTCAGATTTGACCTGGACAACGCCCGTTGACTTGCTGACGTCACCGTGAAGTCATGCTGACGTAGTAATAGGTTTTCTGGATTTATTTTTATTCAGAAAATTCCAGAAAATTGTATAAACTTCTAAAATTCATAGAAATTCAACCGTAACTCCAAATTAAATAAATTATATATGAAAAATTATCAGAAAAATTCAAGGAATCCATCTGTACTATTTTCATGCATGTTTGAACAATGTTTGTCCTCTGTTTTGGACAAAACAAATAAAGGGCATTTAAATAACCATATATGGAGTTGGAATTTGAATCATGTATTCAAACCAACTTCATTTAAATCATAGCTAGGTGCATTAGCCCAAAACACATTCATATTGCCATGTCATAGCATGCATCATATTGTGCATTGCATTAATTGTGTTCTTTCTTGTTTGCCGGTATTTGTCCCCTCTCGATAGACGTGATACCGATGATGTGATCGTTGACACTGATGAAGACTCAATGTTATCTTCAGAAGTGCCAGGCAAGCAAAACCTCCTTGTTCATTCCGATACAATCCTACTCTCTCGCTCCTGCTCTCTTTTAATGCATTAGGACAACACCGATTCAACTGTTACTTGCTGCGGTAGCTGAACCCCTTTATCCTCTGCATGACCTGTCATTGCCACAGTAAATAGATGAAACCCACTAGCATGAGTAGGAGTTGTATGAGCCCTGTTGTGCCTACTCATTCATGCTTGTTTGTCATGCCTGCTACTGCTTAGAGTTGAGTCAGGTCTAATTCATCGGGGATGAATCAGAGGTGTGTGAACATGTCCTACCGTGTGTGAGCTAAGCGTGTGAACACGATTTGGTAAAGGTAGCGGTGAGAGGCCATGTAGGAGTACATGGTGGGTTGTCTCATTGCAGCCGTCCTCAGGAACTGAGTTCTGTGTTTGTGATCCATGATTCAGCTACTACCACGCATTGGGCCCGAAACCAATGGACCCTCTCGGCTTCTTAATCACCCTTGTCCTCTGTCCAGGAGTTGCAAGTAGTTTCTGGTGTTTGTAGTATGCTGGAGGCCATGCGTAGCGCTGACCGTAGGGGTGGGCTATGATGCGGTAGGCACGTGGCACGGTGTACCGGGCGCCCGTTTGGTGTCTCGGGAACCCTGTTCACATCGTTTGGGGCTGTGAGCGAAACTCCGGCCGGATCTCCTCATGGATGGAACCCGAATAGGCGATAAACCTGGACTAGAGACTTGAGTGTTTAGGTAGACCGTGCCCGACACCCACGTTGGGCTTCCGCTTGAAGGTTGCCGAGTACATGTCGTGTAAACGGCGGTAAGTGGTGAGAGCGTGTGTGAAGAAGTACACCCCTGCAGGGTTAACATCATCTATTCGAATAGCCGTGTCCGCGGTAAAGGACTTCTGGGTTGCTTATATCAGTTCATAGACAAGTGGAAGTGGATACTTTAAAATACGCAAGATAAGCGTGAGTGCTATGGATGGCGTTCTCGTAGGGAGACGGGAGCGGATCCATAGTGGTGTATTGATATGGTGAATATGTGGACTCGTGTGCGCCACCTCAAAGAGTTGCATTGCAATCGTAGTTCAGGTTAGCCACCGAGTCAAAGCTGGCTTGCTGCAGTCAAACTCCACCATCCCCTTGTTGATAATGATGCATATGTAGTTAGATCTGATGTAAGTCTTGCTGGGTACATTTGTACTCACGTTGCTTAATTTATGTTTTTTGCAGAGAGACTTCAGTCTCGCTAGTAGTACCTCGTGGACTTCGACGTTTAGCTTGTTACCTCAGCTATGATCTTGTGCCCTCGGCAGGATCTGGTAGATAGTCAGGCTTTCAAGCCTTTTTCATTTATAGATGTCTGTACTCAGACATGATAGCTTCCGCTTGTGCTTCGATTTGTATGCTCTGAATGTTGGGTCATGAGACCCCCGTTTGTAATATCTCGCTCCTCGGAGCCTAAGGAATAGATACTTGAGTTGTAGAGTCATGTTGTGATGCCATGTTGTATTTGCACATATCGAGCATATTGTGTGTATGTTATTGAAATGCTTGGTATGTGTGGGATCTGACTATCTAGTTGTTTATCCTTAGTAGCCTCTCTTACCGGGAAATGTCTCCTATTGTTTCCACTGAGCCATGGTAGCTTGCTACTGCTCCGGAACACTTAGGCTGGCCGGCATGTGTCCTTCTTCGTTCCTGTGTCTGTCCCTTCGGGGAAATGTCACGCGATGAATACTGGAGTCCTGTTAGCCCGCTACAGCCTGGTTCACCGGAGTACTGCTAGCCCAGTGCTACAGCCTGGATTCACTCGCTGCTGACCGACACGTTTGATGCTGGGTCATGGATGGCTGTCCCTGTAAGTTTGTGCCACTTTGGGTTTACGACTAGCCATTCAGCCCGGGCTCCTTATCATATGGATGCTAGCGACACTATCATATACGTGTGCCAAAAGGCGCAAACGGTCCCGGGCAAAGGTAAGGCGACACCCGTGGGAAAACCGTGCGTGAGGCCGCAAAGTGATATGAGGTGTTACATGCTAGATCGATGTGGCATTGAGTCGGGGTCCTGACAGCGTTGGTATCAGAGCTTGACTGCCTGTAGGATTACCAAGCCAAACTGGTCGAAGTTGAGTCTCGAAATTCTTTAGTTATATAAGGGAATTGATTGTGGGATGGAACGTAAGGCTCTTTTTACTCCTTATACCTTATGCCCTTCTGATCTGAGTCATCTTATCTTTCCTACGGGGATTAAGAACTAGGCTATCTCTTCTTTCTATTAGGATCACGTGTTACTAATCAGTAGACTTATAAGATTGTTGGATTTAAGTCTCAGTTCAGTTCCTACTACTCCCGTATGTTAAACGTTGATCTCGAAACCTTGATATTATGCTTCTGAGTGGTTATGCCACCATGTTGTAGTATGTCTCAAATCTTTTCTGAGCATTTACAGCCGTTATGCTGTCCGAGTCATCCCAGGTTCCTAAATAGTCTGATGCATTTGCAAATCCTTTCTTTCCGTTCCCGATGTCCCTTATGTTCAGAATAAGCACACTAACCGGTGCGTTGAGGTAATTTATTGCCTTGACATATGCGTTGGAGCTATTATTATGACCCTAGGTGTTTTAGGGAGTCACCTAGTAATCTAGCAATGATTTGTGTCCTAGTGTGATGATTCTGGCCTTTATTCTCGAAAGCATTCCGTGATGCTACTTAGTAGTAGGTATTCTACTCCTGGGTTTTGAACCCGAGATTCACTCTACTTACCTCATGTTAATAGTGTTTGCTAGTTCCTTTAGGATATTAGTAACCTTTGCGATAGTTCTCGAGGTTCGTGGTACATCCTTCTTCCAATTACCATGAACCATTCTTGGCAGGAGTTCTTCTGAACCAAAAGATGACAACAAGAGTGCTCTCGATGAGTTCTCCATGCTATATTGTGACTCTGCCAGCTCAACCTTTCTGCATGGGTTATCCGGAAGAATTATGTTGAACTTGGTTCGACATACTAATCTATGCATCCACAACTCAGAAAGTTATATGTTCCTTTGAGTTGTCCCTCTTTAGTTGTCTACTGACCTTCGTCTATCAATTGATAGTCAAGAGTATGTGTGCGTTCGTTTATCGATGCCTATTACTCTTGTGGTCCGTCAAGCCATTCTATCGCGGAGTGACTAGGAGAAACAAACTCCAGTACCTCTTCCATATCCAGGATTGGGTCAAAGAAGTTGTGCTTCGCAGAACAAATTGCTAATCCAGCTTTTGCTCTGTTCTACCCTGGAGTATTACCATCTTTTATATCGGGATTGTTATAGGAATTGCACATCATCCTATGAACTCTTGGTACAATGATACTTCTCGCCATCATTACTCATTCCTCGGTTCCGTGTGGTTATAACCGGAATGTTGACAAGTGAATCGTGATGTGTGAAATCAATACTCCTAGCAACCTTGTTGCTTGGTAGTTAAATGGACAATAACCTCATTCTTAACGTGTTTGTTCTTGAATCATCATTCTAAGATTGATCGTGCTACCTTGTCCATCTTCCTGGTGCACATTTCGATTGATGAGTTAGGATTTTGTCAAGTCCTCGCTCATTTGATTATATCGTCTTGCCCTGAAAGGCAAGATTGTTCTCGAGCTTAGTAACATACCGGTGGTTCGTGACTTTCCAAATATCTTCTTGGAAGCGTTACCGGGTTATTTCCTGACTGTTATGTTGGGCTCGTGATCAAGTTGGGTTCTTGTGAACCACCATTTCTCCAAGAATCTATGTTGGATATCCTGGAGCTAGTTGGTTAAGCTAGACAACAACTTGGAGAGTTGGAAGATAAAAGCTTGCCTGACTTAGTTCGTTCCAAAGGGATATTCTGGTGTAGTGTGTGTTGAAGAACGATGATATCTTCATCGATTGGTCCCTATGATCAGTTGCTGGACCTATTGTCTTATCAATCCTTTGATTTGAGTGTGGGCTATCGTCAAATCAAATCAGTACCAACGATGCTCGTAATGTTGTCTTACTCGTGGTTGATCCCTCGAGCATACACCCTTACATCTTTGGTCTGACCAATGCTATCACTTGTTCACTTAACTATGGAATTCCTTTCAAAAGGAAACCCAGATGAATTGTTGTTGAGCCCATTGACAACATCCTTATCTCCTCCATGATCTTGTTGGACAACAAGTTAGTGTTGGAAACTTTTGAAGCATTTTCTTCATGCTAGTTCATGAAGCATATGTTCGGATGTAAGAAGTGACTTCCTCTTATACACATGCATTTGGTGAAAGTTGCCGCCGTGAATTTGAGAAAGTTAGTTTTGCTTCCTCTGGAATCATCCCAAGTCAGTCATGCATATGTGCGAAGTATTCTATGGTTTGGAGACTTGCAACCTTCATTCCATATGTGTTCCGAGCACACCAAGCCACTGATTGATTTGTTCAAGGAGAAGAAGTTCCTTCTTAAGAGCATGCCTTCTGCAAGGATTTTTGTCACGACCGGGTTTTCCGGGTAATAAATTTCCAGAAAAGACCGTCGTGCTCATCAGCCCCAGGATTACTGTTAGCTGATGAGGCTTCAACTTGATACAGAAATTCCAAGCAAAATACAAAATATGTAGTACAAGACCGTTCTGGCCAGTGAGTACAACAAATGGTTTCTAGTGGTTGATGGCGGAAGCGGGTTGTGAATCATCAGTGTCTATGGGACTCCAATTCCCACAGGAACAACTGACCAGGTCAATTCCTATCCTCGCGAGGCTGCTATCTCCCTTGAGTGGGTTCCGGGGCTGGCATCGCATCGCTCCTCTCCGTGCAAGAAAAATCTGGCCAAGACAATAGCCAGGGACAAGCCAGTGAGTCCTTTGAATGTACTCACAAACATTATGAACACAGGTATAATATAACCATGATGTGCTAAAAAATATAATAAGCTCATGACGTCAGTCACAATGAAGCTCAGATGCGTGCAAGCAAGTTATTTATCAAAATGCAATAACATGGTAGTATAAAAATTTATGAAACAAATAGCGAGCAATGCCACAGTCGGGCGTCTTAGCGACACCACATAAAGGGCTTTAAAAGAAATGCCACAGTTGGGCGTCTGAGCGACACCACATAAAGGGCTTTAAAAGAAATGCCACAGTTGGGCGTCTGAACGACACCACATAAAGGGCTTTAAAAGAAATGCCACAGTCGGGCGTCTGAGCGACACCTCATAAAGGGCTTTAAAAGAAATGCCACAGTCGGGCGTCTGAGCGACACCACATAGAGGGCTTTAAAAGAAATAATCATAATGAATATCCCGGAGGTAGAACCATCCCAGAGATACTCGGTAATAACAATAATATCACGGGTTAGTCAACAATAATAATAATCGTAGATATCACAAGTAACGAGTAGTAATTCCATTTCTGGTTAACCGTTTCACCTCCGAAGACCGACACTAAGACCGATACCTGACCCATCCCAGACTGTAATCCTTAACCATGGACACGGCTATTCGAATAGGTTTAATATCTCTGCAGAGAGTGTACTCTTTACCCACGAGTAACGGATTCCTTTAGTCCATCGGACTAATTCCGTCTACGGTCTTTTAATTGAAACACACCTGACTTGCACACACCAGCTTTCACTCGTGTCTGGAATCACCCATGACACCTGTTAAGCAAAACTCTAAGTGGGGAGGCTACAACCTCGCGTAGCATGGGATCAAATTTCTATCGCGCGCTCTAAGGGGTGCCCCCCTCTCGGTCCCAACCGGATACACCCATGCCCCCGGACCAGGTGGCATGCCTACCGGCTACAACCGGTATCTTCCACCATGGCCTCTCTGTACGGTGTGTGCCAAGACAAGGGTTAACAACTTACTGAACCATACCCCACCTACGGTAGGGACCAGTGGCAGTACGAAAACAAGTATGGGGGTTACCGGAACAAGACTCGATCTATGGCCGACTCAGGAGGCTTATGAGTTCCCTGCATGACATGTATAACAAATATATTTCAACCGAAGAAATCACCACTCAATGTACCTTACCATGCCATACCGGACATAACCGTCCCGACGGGGACCGGCGACAAGCTCACGCCTACCCAAGGCCGAGGCTTTCCCGGATTCCTTTCCGGCATGCCTGCAAGGCACATGAGGAGGATTACCATCACAATAATATTCATTTCCAACAGCAAGGAAATCACTGATATGCTCCCATGCAAATGATCATGTCACATGAAATAACAAGTCCTCCGAAGTAAGGTGGTGTTATAAACGTGTCAAATAACACACCAAAAACATTATGCCAGGGTTCAGAATGCTTGCCTTCATGGTGTGGAGAGGTGGGGGTGCTCTCCAAAATTTTTGAAAGCTTCTTTCTCTCCCAAAAATCCTATTTTCAATAATATGCAAATAACACCTATTTCAAAAACAGTACAAAAAAGTTGTTTGGAAAATATTCAAATAAATCTTAAAATAAACTAGACAATATTTGAGAGATGTAGGAAAAAGAATTAATTCATTTGGAGTTATATTTAAAAAGTTATAGCCAGTCAAAGTTCTGGTCAAATCTGTTATTTAAATTAAAACAGAAAAGAAAACGTTTCGGAGGGGAATACGCTTTCGGAGCGGGGAAAACGTACTAGGCGGATTATGTCTTCACTTAATCCCACGTGGACAGGCACGGGGTCGCTGACAGTGGGTCCAGGGGGCCCACTAGTCAGGTTTGACTAGTCTCTTTCCCTCTCCTTCCTCTGACCCGAGCGGAGGCGGAGCTCCGGCGATTGTCGCTGGCGACTGGCGGCTCCTCGCGGGGCCCTGAGGGAGGGGATGGATCCGCCACTCCAGTGCGGTCCTCCCGGTGGTCGCAGGGTAGCTGGAGGTGGAGGGAGCTGCCGGCGGCGAGCTCCGCGACGGAGGAAAGCTTCAGTGGCGAAGTGACATTGTGGCGGCGATGGTTCCCGATCAAAATCAAGTAGTGGGAAAGGTTCATGGGAGGATGAGGAAGTTCCTGGCGAAGAGAACGGAGAGGGGGAGGTACTGGAGGTGCCGGATTGGCCGGGGCGGTGGCGGCGGCCGGAGTTGCCGGAGATGAGGAAGGAGGCCTCCCCGGGTCGAATGCGAGGCAGGGGAGCGCCATGGGGGTAGCATAAGGTCGCCTGCGTGCTCGGGGAAGCTCGGGGGGTCCATTTATAGCGCGCCAAGGTCGGTTCCGCGGCGGTGGGGATAAGCTGTCCGGCGAACCGTCTCTCTGTAGCTAGGGCGACGTGGCGGCGACGAACGCTAGCGGACACCCGTGTGGATGAGCTCGGGCTGTGCCGGGGCCAGGTGGCGAGCCGGGGTGGCTTGGGCGGCGCTGAATGGAGCAGGGGCTGTCAGCGGCGGCGGCGGCTAGCTCTTGGCCTGCCGGGCGTGGCGGGGGCTGCTTGGCGCGTTGCGGTGAGAAGGGTAGCGCGTGGCGAGGTGCTGCAGAGCGAGCCAAAACTGTGGGGGCCAGCGTGTCGGCTCGTGTGCGCGGCTGCAATATGCGCGCTGTGGGCGTGCCCAGAGCACGCCGACCATCTGTTCGGCGAAATGCCCTGGCCTGCTAGATGGCTTGGTTGGAGCTGAGGATTAGCAGTTCTAGTCTATGGCTTGCAAGGGAATCAGTAGACAAGCTGGTTTGGTCAGGAGATCAGGTTCACAGTGCAAACCAAAAATTCATGCCAAAACAGATCATGCCCATATGGTGTTTGACAAAATGCTAAGGGCACTTAGGCATTTCTTGGAGTGGCCAAAATCTCCAAATCAGTGTCTCTGTGGATGAAAGAGAGGGTGGTGATGTTAGTTGGTGAAATGCACAAACTTGTTAGTGCAAGTCTAGCAGAATTTCAATTCTGGACAGGAAATAAATGGCATTATTTCATGAACCAAAATTAATCCAATGGGGGCATGCTCCTGGACTTAAGGGTTTGGCAAGGGGGACTACCAGTAAAAAAAGTAATCATGGATAAAGGAGCAATTAAAATGGTGGTTGGTGTACAAATCATCAAGTTGGTCCAGAATGGAAATGAGGTTGATTCACTCAATATTTTCAAAGAACAACCCCGGCTTTTTGCACAAAATGGAAAAATATGCTCCTACTGACCTCCCCTAATTTTGGTAGAAGTTTTAAAGAAATATATAAAAGGGTTGTAGTGCAAAATGCACTCTGGACCAGAGAAGAAAAACTGAGTGTAGGGCTCAAAATATTTCATGAATGAAATATATTTTTGCATAATAGTGATTTAAAAACATAACATGACATCTCCAAATTTTTGTGGAAATTTTAAGTGAATTTATCAAATGGTTGTAGTTCAAATATGGCCATATAACCTTGAAAAACTATTTTCAAGAAGGTAAAGATCAAGCAATTAACTTAGTTAATTAGTTATACTGATAAAAGGAAAGTTTTTCTTGAGAGGTTAAACAAGTCCAATAACATATTTGAAAAGTCTTCTCATTGGGAAAAACTCATCATAACAGGGAAGGAAGTGATTTAAAAATCAAAATGGAGCTCAGAAATCCAAAGTTTTAATTCCTAGCAAAATTTTAATTTAATAAAACAAGGCCAAATTTTTGGGGTGTCACAATACTATCCCCCTTAAGAAAAATCTCGTCCTCGAGATTTGCTAAGAGCCGTTATGAAAAACAAAAGTTCCATATGCATTCGAGCGGTTGTGAGACTGCTGCCGTGGTGCTGTGTGAAATTAATTAATTCCGCGTCGTGAAGTGGCAGGTGTAGCAATTCAGGAAAAAGAAGTCTCACTCCAGGATTTTGCGAGGGAAAAACAGTTAATTTTTTTTTGGAGCATAATCCACAACAAAACTACACACATTAGTAGAAGCCAAATAATTGACTCGTCGTACAGACTCAGGGTATCACGCATAAGTCACACACATAAATAAAAGTTGCAAGGAACAAATACAATAGGGACGTCTAAAATGAAAATGGTAACTGGGTGGGGTCCTGATAAAATATCTCTGGTAAAGGGATACACTCCTCTTCTATCGGAGGAAGTGGATTGACCAGTCGATGTATGTGTCTCTCCGGGTCGGGACTCAGTGGTCTGCCGATGGCAATCTGAGGATTTAAATCTGCGAGGCTCTGGAGATAATCCATCACTCACTGGTTCAAATGCTCTTGAGCAATGATGTACTGGATAAGGTTGGCCAGAACTGGGTCTCTCTCAATACGTCCACCGGGAATAGATGTTACTTCTCCGGGTGCTGCACGACTCGGAAAGTAATAATATCCTCGTTCGCGGGCATAGGGTACTGCGGATCGAAGACGAGCAATCACTTCTTTCGCAGCAGCTTCTATGGCCAGGTGTGGGGTTGGCATAGATTTCCCCACGAAGGAAACTTCTATTGGATCTTGGTTGGGGTCTACAGGAGGAATGTGTACTGCTGCCCAATATTCCAAGGTGGATGGGGTGATCCTCGATTTGAACAGCTCGTACTGAGGTGGCTGGGTAGAACCCATGGTACTGCGGGTAAAATCCCACAATATTTTGACAAAGCTACCTGGGGTTGCATCTGGGGTTCTCAGATGAATGCTGGGGCTCGGCATGACAGGAAAAAGCGTGAGTGTTGTGTACAAAGTGAGGGTTGTTGGGCAAGGTCACAAGGTGGTCTTTATATAGCAATGGAGCCGGGTCGTTTTACTGTGGTGAAAGGTAATAAATTTGCCAGCTTAGCTCCAAAGGTCAGGTCGGTGTCGGAGATACACATATCTCATAAAGAGACGTGTTACTGTGGTTGTCGTCGGGTTGGTTTTGGTAGTCATGCCCGGAAAATATGCAGCCATGCGCTGACCAAAAATGCAAGGCTACTATTAAAGCAGAGGCACAAAGACAGGCTGCGTTAAAATACGCGGTCGCATGATTACAAAGCGAGGATACATTGAAACTTGGTGCTACATCATACGGCTTAGTCTACCTCGTTCATGTCTAAACGGGCATGCCTGGTGGATGTCGAGGCTTCTCCACGTGTCTCACTGCCGGGATTAGTCGGAGATGGCGGGGGAACTGCAGGGTCGGGGTAGTGATGATGACCATCGCGGGGATTGTTGGCCACAACTCCGTTGGAGTGTGCTCCCAAAATGCGACGAAGCACCTCTGGGGTTATCGCAGCACCTTGCCCGATGGCTGGGGCAGATCTTGGGGTCTCGATCGGTTGTCCAAACAGCACGACTGGGTTGTCGGCGTTGGGCTCGTTTTCTCCTCTCGCCGGGGCTCGACGAACCAGCTCTCCACGAGCTGCGATTAGATCAATGGTGATCTGGTCGAACAGTACCTCTAGTGCACTTACATAGCGCACTAGGTGCAACAATGCGGGGTCCGTCTCGTGATCTCCGTTGGCAACCTGAGGTGGTCTACCATACCCTTCACGTCTGGGGTAGTAGTGGAACGAGCGACAGTTAACTCTGGGCGACAAGTGCCTGAGATGAACTATAGCCTCTCGAGCGGCTAGCTGGATGGCTTGTGGCTCAAAGGAAGTTGTCCTTCCAGTGAACCTATAGGGGCGCTCGGGTGCTAGACCCCTACCGTAGATGTGCACAGTGGTCCAGAATTGACGGTCTTCACCGCTCATGGGTCCTTGATACACAACATATTCTGGTGGCTCCTCTAACGCGTAGGCACGACGGGTGAGGTTTGCGAGGATGGTCACAAAACCTCCAAGGTTGGTTGCTGTGGTTTCGTTGTGCACTATAGGTCCAGGCATTGTGGCTCGGTTTGGGATAGCGGCTGTGCTGTGCTGGGTTGAGGCTAGCGTGCCTTTTTTATAAGAAAAAGGGGAAGGAGTCTTCCTTCGCACGCTTGCGAGAAAGGACTATTTAGGGGCCAGTCACTGGCGCATGAGTGACAGGTTAGGTTGATAGGTTGGGGACCGACTGCCAAAAAGGTGTTGGGTCACTGTGTGGCTATCTTGCATGAGAAGCTTGGCTGGGGTTTGGCTAAGGTCTAGTGGGTTGGTTTGCCTAAGTTTGTTGACCTGGCTAAGATAGGATTACCCAATGGTCAGCCTGGCTCTGATACCAAGTCTGTCACGACCGGGTTTTCCGGGTAATAAATTTCCAGAAAAGACCGTCGTGCTCATCAGCCCCAGGATTACTGTTAGCTGATGAGGCTTCAACTTGATACAGAAATTCCAAGCAAAATACAAAATATGTAGTACAAGACCGTTCTGGCCAGTGAGTACAACAAATGGTTTCGAGTGGTTGATGGCGGAAGCGGGTTGTGAATCATCAGTGTCTATGGGACTCCAATTCCCACAGGAACAGCTGACCAGGTTAATTCCTATCTTCGTGAGGCTGCTATCTCCCTTGAGTGGTTCCGGGGCTGGCATCGCGTCGCTCCTCTCCGTGCAAGAAAAATCTGGCCAAGACAATAGCCAGGGACAAGCCAGTGAGTACTTTGAATGTACTCGCAAACATTATGAACACAGGTATAATATAACCATGATGTGCTAAAAAAATATTATAAGCTCATGACGTCAGTCACAATGAAGCTCAGATGCGTGCAAGCAAGTTATTTATCAAAATGCAATAACATGGTAGTATAAAAATTTATGAAACAAATAGCGAGCAATGCCACAGTCGGGCGTCTTAGCGACACCACATAAAGGGCTTTAAAAGAAATGCCACAGTTGGGCGTCTGAGCGAAACCACATAAAGGGCTTTAAAAGAAATGCCACAGTTGGGCGTCTGAACGACACCACATAAAGGGCTTTAAAAGAAATGCCACAGTCGGGCGTCTGAGCGACACCTCATAAAGGGCTTTAAAAGAAATGCCACAGTCGGGCGTCTGAGCGACACCACATAGAGGGCTTTAAAAGAAATAATCATAATGAATATCCCGGAGGTAGAACCATCCCAGAGATACTCGGTAATAACAATAATATCACGGGTTAGTCAACAATAATAATAATCGTAGATATCACAAGTAACGAGTAGTAATTCCATTTCTGGTTAACCGTTTCACCTCCGAAGACCGACACTAAGACCGATACCTGACCCATCCCAGACTGTAATCCTTAACCATGGACACGGCTATTCGAATAGGTTTAATATCTCTGCAGAGAGTGTACTCTTTACCCACGAGTAACGGATTCCTTTAGTCCATCGGACTAATTCCGTCTACGGTCTTTTAATTGAAACACACCTGACTTGCACACACCAGCTTTCACTCGTGTCTGGAATCACCCATGACACCTGTTAAGCAAAACTCTAAGTGGGGAGGCTACAACCTCGCGTAGCATGGGATCAAATTTCTATCGCGCGCTCTAAGGGGTGCCCCCCTCTCGGTCCCAACCGGATACACCCATGCCCCCGGACCAGGTGGCATGCCTACCGGCTACAACCGGTATCTTCCACCATGGCCTCTCTGTACGGTGTGTGCCAAGACAAGGGTTAACAACTTACTGAACCATACCCCACCTACGGTAGGGACCAGTGGCAGTACGAAAACAAGTATGGGGGTTACCGGAACAAGACTCGATCTATGGCCGACTCAGGAGGCTTATGAGTTCCCTGCATGACATGTATAACAAATATATTTCAACCGAAGAAATCACCACTCAATGTACCTTACCATGCCATACCGGACATAACCGTCCCGACGGGGACCGGCGACAAGCTCACGCCTACCCAAGGCCGAGGCTTTCCCGGATTCCTTTCCGGCATGCCTGCAAGGCACATGAGGAGGATTACCATCACAATAATATTCATTTCCAACAGCAAGGAAATCACTGATATGCTCCCATGCAAATGATCATGTCACATGAAATAACAAGTCCTCCGAAGTAAGGTGGTGTTATAAACGTGTCAAATAACACACCAAAAACATTATGCCAGGGTTCAGAATGCTTGCCTTCATGGTGTGGAGAGGTGGGGGTGCTCTCCAAAATTTTTGAAAGCTTCTTTCTCTCCCAAAAATCCTATTTTCAATAATATGCAAATAACACCTATTTCAAAAACAGTACAAAAAAGTTGTTTGGAAAATATTCAAATAAATCTTAAAATAAACTAGACAATATTTGAGAGATGTAGGAAAAAGAATTAATTCATTTGGAGTTATATTTAAAAAGTTATAGCCAGTCAAAGTTCTGGTCAAATCTGTTATTTAAATTAAAACAGAAAAGAAAACGTTTCGGACCGGGGAAAACGTACTAGGCGGATTACGTCTTCACTTAATCCCACGTGGACAGGCACGGGGTCACTGACAGTGGGTCCAGGGGGCCCACTAGTCAGGTTTGACTAGTCTCTTTCCCTCTCCTTCCTCTGTCCCGAGCGGAGGCGGAGCTCCGGCGATTGTCGCCGGCGACTGGCGGCTCCTCGCGGGGCCCTGAGGGCGGGGATGGATCCGCCACTCCAGTGCGGTCCTCCCGGTGGTCGCAGGGTAGCTGGAGGTGGAGGGAGCTGCCGGCAGCGAGCTCCCCGGCGGAGGAAAGCTTCAGTGGCGAACTGACATTGTGGCGGTGATGGTTCCCGATCAAAATCAAGTAGTGGGAAAGGTTCATGGGAGGATGAGGAAGTTCCTGGCGAAGAGAACGGAGAGGGGGAGGTACTGGAGGTGCCGGATTGGCCGGGGCGGTGGCGGCGGCCGGAGTTGCCGGAGATGAGGAAGGAGGCCTCCCCGGGTCGAATGCGAGGCAGGGGAGCGCCATGGGGGTAGCATAAGGTCGCCTGCGTGCTCGGGGAAGCTCGGGGGGTCCATTTATAGCGCGCCAAGGTCGGTTCCGCGGCGGTGGGGATAAGCTCTCCGGCGAACCGTCTCTCTGTAGCTAGGGCGACGTGGCGGCGACGAACGCTAGCGGACACCCGTGTGGATGAGCTCGGGCTGTGCCGGGGCCAGGTGGCGAGCCGGGGTGGCTTGGGTGGTGCTGAATGGAGCAGGGGCTGTCGTCGTCGGCGGCGGCTAGCTCTTGGCCTGCCGGGCGTGGCGGGGGCTGCTTGGCGCGTTGCGGTGAGAAGGGTAGCGCGTGGCGAGGTGCTGCAGAGCGAGCCAAAACCGTGGGGGCCAGCGTGTCGGCTTGTGTGCGCGGCTGCAATATGCGCGCTCTGGGCGTGCCCAGAGCACGCCGACCATCTGTTCGGCGAAATGCCCTGGCCTGCTAGATGGCTTCGTTGGAGCTGAGGATTAGCAGTTCTAGTCTATGGCTTGCAAGGGAATCAGTAGACAAGCTGGTTTGGTCAGGAGATCAGGTTCACAGTGCAAACCAAAAATTCATGCCAAAACAGATCATGCCCATATGGTGTTTGACAAAATGCTAAGGGCACTTAGGCATTTCTTGGAGTGGCCAAAATCTCCAAATCAGTGTCTCTGTGGATGAAAGAGAGGGTGGTGATGTTAGTTGGTGAAATGCACAAACTTGTTAGTGCAAGTCTAGCAGAATTTCAATTCTGGACAGGAAATAAATGGCATTATTTCATGAACCAAAATTAATCCAATGGGCGCATGCTCCTGGAGTTAAGGGTTTGGCAAGGGGGACTACCAGTAGAAAAAGTAATCATGGATAAAGGAGCAATTAAAATGGTGGTTGGTGTACAAATCATCAAGTTGGTCCAGAATGGAAATGAGGTTGATTCACTCAATATTTTCAAAGAACAACCCCGGATTTTTGCACAAAATGGAATAATATGCTCCTACTGACCTCCCCTAATTTTGGTAGAAGTTTTAAAGAAATATATAAAAGGGTTGTAGTGCAAAATGCACTCTGGACCAGAGAAGAAAAACTGAGTGTAGGGCTCAAAATATTTCATGAATGAAATATATTTTTGCATAATAGTGATTTAAAAACATAACATGACATCTCCAAATTTTTGTGGAAATTTTAAGTGAATTTATCAAATGGTTGTAGTTCAAATATGGCCATATAACCTTGAAAAACTATTTTCAAGAAGGTAAAGATCAAGCAATTAACTTAGTTAATTAGTTATACTGATAAAAGGAAAGTTTTTCTTGAGAGGTTAAACAAGTCCAATAACATATTTGAAAAGTTTTCTCCTTGGGAAAAACTCATCATAACAGGGAAGGAAGTGATTTAAAAATCAAAATGGAGCTCAGAAATCCAAAGTTTTAATTCCTAGCAAAATTTTAATTTAATAAAACAAGGCCAAATTTTTGGGGTGTCACAATTTTGATATCCTCGTTGATGGTTCCCCACCTGAACTCGGTAGTGTTTTATTATAAGACTACCATGTGGTCATGTTTGTCTGGGACAGCGTGTTCGCATGTTTGTAGCAGAACCAGCTCATGTTTTGGAGCTTACTATCGTAGTTCATTCCCCGAGAATCTCGCAACGTCATCTCGTCGATTTGTGTTGCAAACTTTCATTTTTCTTCCTACACTCGATGAGTCTGGAATATCCTGACACCAACCAGATCTGAATCTCAGGCAGATATGATGGTTTGGAACCTTTCCCAAGAACTATAATATCGGTCCCTCGGAAACCGGTAAAGTGGATGTCGTGGCCAACACACCCCGCCGGGAGACCTATTATTGTAGTATCTTGATTGAGAAAGTTGGCCACCTCCCCATAAGGACTTCGTAGGATTTACTCCTTAGATGTTCCTTATGGATGTCTTTTGTGTTCTCGAAGTCCGACCTTTACCTGATGTTCTAGATGTCAAACCATATCTATGAATGGATTATGCTATCACATCAGGGAGAACATTAAAAGCGGAGTGCTAAATGTCTCTCAGTCGATCATCTAGATTTTGATCCCTTGGCCTCGCTAAGGTGAAATCTGAGAAAGTGTTTTCTTCCTTGCATCTGCATCATCCATCATCATTCATCATGGTAGCAAGTTGTGTTGCCAGGATCCTTGACACGGATGTTGGTAAAACCTTGATGATTATGGAAATGCACAAGTTCTTGAGAGCACGCGCAAGTGCTAGGTTTGATCGTCGGCATTAACTGTATAGTGCTCTCAGTTTCCTCGGCAATGCTATGACCTTTTCAAACAGTGAATTCACTCTCTATTGTTGGGTTCTTCCCCAGTTACTAGAATCATTCCCAGCATTTGCATTTTGTTCCCAGCTTGCACCGCCAATGTGCCATTCTACCATGGGTCTCTTCCATTTCCGGTGGTAAGCAAATTCATCCATTACATTGTCTTCAACAAGGTAATCCACATCATCCAAGTCCGAGTATGCCATTCTACCGACCCCCCTCCAAACGATCGCTCGAGAATGGCCTTAGGCTGGTTTAAAGAGTTTCAATGATCTTTGAATCAAAGGTAATTCTTTTTTCCACTTAAGGGGATATTTCTACGAGTCACCTTCCCTAAGGTGCATCGTTATGGTATCATGGCAATTCAACTCCTCGCTACGTTGACAACGGATCACCACATTCTTAAGTCTGAAATTGTTGTCTACCTAGTGAACCTTTGTCATCTGCTTCACTCCAATTCCTATGGATGTGTGCTTCGTCTCTCAGCTCAAGAGATGTTGCTATGTCTCATTCCGTGGGTTAATCCTGAGTTGTTCGACCTTCGAGAAGAACGGTTCTTTTAGGGTCTTTCCTTTCCTCTCGTTGTCATGTTAGTTGGAGTTCTCAGAGCAAGACTTCGAGACAATGATGGTGGACGAATCAACGTTCATTTGAAGTGCAACTGGATCGTGAAGACTGTGCTAGTTTGCGTTCCCCCTTCACCTTACCCTAAGCTTGAATCTCGGGACGAGATTTTTGTTTAGTGGGGGTGAGTTGTCACATCCCTGGTCCTGTTATGCACTAGGCTAGACCTCATGTGAGCATCATGTTTGAATTCAAATGAAATTTGAATTGAGGGATTTTCAAAGCCTCAGAAACCTTCTAAAAATGATCAACATTAAAATCTTCTCAAAGAAGTCCAAGAAAATGTTCCTCTTAGTCTCTGAAAATATTGCAAAGAGGTAAAACTGAAAACAATATTTTTGGTATCTCAGAGTTATTTATTTTGGGCCTTTGAATTAAATAAATAACTATTTGCATTAGATATATATTTCTTAACTAATTAATATATATCCAATAATTCTGATCTTTGATGAAGGGCTTTGGAATAATCCTACTAGTCCCTACCATAATTATCAGAAGCAATAAAAATGATTTAGTGTCTAAAATTAAATCAAAACAAACTACAGAAAATAGAAAACAGAATTAAAATAGAAATAAAAGAGAGAAGGCCACCAGGCCACTTACCTGGCGCCTACCTGTGCGGCCTGCTGCAGAAACCGGCCCAGCCCATCTCCACTCCCCCCCTGTCGTCTTCCTCCTCGCCAGAAGGACCGAGGCATGGCGCGCGCCCGAGAGCCCCGGCCACCTCCTGCTTCGCGCTGGAGGCCGCCCTTCGTCCTAATCCGCGCCACGGAGACGCCCAGCACCTTCCCCCTCACTCCCCCAAACCCTCTGGTGCCTCTCCCCTCTCCCACCGAGCTCATTCC
Organism: Triticum dicoccoides; assembly: GCF_002162155.2. Taxonomy (NCBI): domain Eukaryota; kingdom Viridiplantae; phylum Streptophyta; class Magnoliopsida; order Poales; family Poaceae; genus Triticum; species Triticum dicoccoides. The sequence continues at coordinate 326,123,931 of NC_041385.1, read as the reverse complement.
CCTCCTCTGCCCTTCCTCCCTCTCATCACCGAACGTGCCTGCCGCCGCTGACTTGCACCACCGCGGCCATGGCCCCTCCCTCGTCCCCTTGAGCAGCCCAGGAGCTCCGCCTCCACCCCCTCTTCCTCCCCACCAAGCCAAGCCCCTCAGGAAGCTCTGCATCGCCTCCACGCCGTCGTCTTCATCCTCGACCGCCGCCGATGGTCGCCGCTCGATTCGTAGCAACGAGGACGCCCCCAAGCTCACCAACCCCTTCGTTTGATCCGCTGTGAGCTGCTGCGTCGATCCCCTCCCTCCCCTGGCACTTTTTCTCCCGCTAACGCCAATATCCACCGGAGCCGACAGCTCTTCGCCGCCGTCCATGTCACCGCCGTAGCCACCATTGCCTAGAGCTGCAACCGAGCACGCGGCCGTGCTCAGTGCAACCCCAGGAGGTCGTAACACCCCTCTTTGCCTCCCGTCGTGCTCCCTAACCCCGAAACCCAGTTCACCCGAACGCCGGCGCCGCCGTGAGCTTCATTCCGGTGAGCTCCGGCCACCCCAGCTCGCCCCGGTTGCACCGTTGGATGCGCGGGATCGCCAGCTTTCCGTAGAGCCCAACGGCGCCTCGAATGGTTCCCTGTATCGCAATCCCGAGCCGCCCCGCCGTTTCTGTCGTCGCCGGCAGGTTTGACCTGATCGACCTGGTGTTTGACCCCCCAGGGTCACTGACTAGTGGGGCCAGGCCCTGCTAACTTTAGTTAAATATTAACTAAACCTAATTAGCCACTAACACTGACCAGTGGGCCCCGACCCCCCCTAATCCTTTAATTAAGCAGATAACCCCCTGTTAACTAACTGTGACACTGACATATGGGTCCCACAGGTCAGATTTGACCTGGACAATGCCCGTTGACTTGCTGACATCACCGTGAAGTCATGCTGACGTAGTAATAGGTTTTCTGGATTTATTTTTATTCAGAAAATTCCAGAAAATTGTATAAACTTCTAAAATTCATAGAAATTCAACCGTAACTCCAAATTAAATAAATTATATATGAAAAATTATTAGAAAAATTCAAGGAATCCATATGTACTGTTTTCATGCATGTTTGAACAATGTTTGTCCTCTGTTTTGGACAAAACAAATAAAGGGCATTTAAATAACCATATATGGAGTTGGAATTTGAATCATGTATTCAAACCAACTTCATTTAAATCATAGCTAGGTGCATTAGCCCAAAACACATTCATATTGCCATGTCATAGCATGCATCATATTGTGCATTGCATTAATTGTGTTCTTTCTTGTTTGCCGGTATTTGTCCCCTCTCGATAGATGTGATACCGATGATGTGATCGTTGACACTGATGAAGACTCAATGTTATCTTCAGAAGTGCCAGGCAAGCAAAACCTCCTTGTTCATTCCGATACAATCCTACTCTCTCGCTCCTGCTCTCTTTTAATGCATTAGGACAACACCGATTCAACTGTTACTTGCTGCGGTAGCTGAACCCCTTTATCCTCTGCATGACCTATCATTGCCACAGTAAATAGATGAAACCCACTAGCATGAGTAGGAGTTGTTTGAGCCCTGTTGTGCCTACTCATTCATGCTTGTTTGTCATGCCTGCTACTGCTTAGAGTTGAGTCAGGTCTGATTCATCGGGGATGAATCAGAGGTGTGTGAACATGTCCTACCTTGTGTGAGCTAAGCGTGTGAACACGATTTGGTAAAGGTAGCGGTGAGAGGCCATGTAGGAGTACATGGTGGGTTGTCTCATTGCAGCCGTCCTCAGGAACTGAGTTCTGTGTTTGTGATCCATGATTCAGCTACTACCACGCATTGGGCCCGAAACCAATGGACCCTCTCGGCTTCTTAATCACCCTTGTCCTCTGTCCAGGAGTTGCAAGTAGTTTCTGGTGTTTGTAGTATGCTGGAGGCCGTGCGTAGCGCTGACCGTAGGGGTGGGCTGTGATGCGGTAGGCACGTGGCACGGTGTACCGGGCGCCCGTTTGGTGTCTCGGGAACCCTGTTCACATCGTTTGGGGCTGTGAGCGAAACTCCGGCCGGATCTCCTCATGGATGGAACCCGAATAGGCGATAAACCTGGACTAGAGACTTGAGTGTTTAGGTAGACCGTGGTCGACACCCACGTTGGGCTTCCGCTTGAAGGTTGCCGAGTACATGTCGTGTAAACGGCGGTAAGTGGTGAGAGCGTGTGTGAAGAAGTACACCCCTGCAGGGTTAACATCATCTATTCGAATAGCCGTGTCCGCGGTAAAGGACTTCTGGGTTGCTTATATCAGTTCATAGACAAGTGGAAGTGGATACTTTAAAATACGCAAGATAAGCGTGAGTGCTATGGATGGCGTTCTCGTAGGGAGACGGGAGCGGATACATAGTGGTGTATTGATATGGTGAATATGTGGACTCGTGTGCGCCACCTCAAAGAGTTGCATTGCAGTCGTAGTTCAGGTTAGCCACCGAGTCAAAGCTGGCTTGCTGCAGTCAAACTCCACCATCCCCTTGTTGATAATGATGCATATGTAGTTAGATCTGATGTAAGTCTTGCTGGGTACATTTGTACTCACGTTGCTTAATTTATGTTTTTTGCAGAGAGACTTCAGTCTCGCTAGTAGTACCTCGCGGACTTCGACGTTTAGCTTGTTACCTCAGCTACGATCTTGTGCCCTCGGCAGGATCTGGTAGATAGTCATGCTTTCAAGCCTTTTTCATTTATAGATGTCTATACTCAGACATGATAGCTTCCGCTTGTGCTTCGATTTGTATGCTCTGAATGTTGGGTCATGAGACCCCCGTTTGTAATATCTCGCTCCTCGGAGCCTAAGGAATAAATACTGTAGTTGTAGAGTCATGTTGTGATTCCATGTTGTATTTGCACATATCGAGCATATTGTGTGTATGTTATTGAAATGCTTGGTATGTGTGGGATCTGACTATCTAGTTGTTTATCCTTAGTAGCCTCTCTTACCGGGAAATGTCTCCTAGTGTTTCCACTGAGCCATGGTAGCTTGCTACTGCTCCGGAACACTTAGGCTGGCCGGCATGTGTCCTTCTTCGTTCCTGTGTCTTTCCCTTCGGGGAAATGTCACGCGATGAATACCGGAGTCCTGTTAGCCCGCTACAGCCCGGTTCACCGGAGTCCTGCTAGCCCAGTGCTACAGCCTGGATTCACTCGCTGCTGACCGACACGTTCGATGCTGGGTCATGGATGCCTGTCCCTGTAAGTTTGTGCCACTTTGGGTTTACGACTAGCCATGTCAGCCCGGGCTCCTTATCATATGGATGCTAGCGACACTATCATATACGTGTGCCAAAAGGCGCAAACGGTCCCGGGAAAAGGTAAGGCGACACCCGTGGGAAAACCGTGCGTGAGGCCGCAAAGTGATATGAGGTGTTACATGCTAGATAGATGTGGCATTGAGTCGGGGTCCTGACAGGCATGGCATGAATCTACTAATTGCATAGATCAAAAGTCCCTTACTGACGATAAGCCAAAAAGGATCAGAAAATATGATGGCACCCATGTAAACATAGCAAGTTATAATACAGATTCAAACATGGCAGAAACAGAATTATGAAGGCATGTAGATGAGCTTGTGCAACTCACTACAGATCATTACATGGCATGGCAAGGCAACCAAACGTAAGAAGACATATTTGTGAAGCTAAGCATGGCAATAGCAAGTCCATAGGATGCATGTATAACTAGCAACAATCACGATAACAACTGAACTTAATGTTAACATGATGACAACAACATTATCAAGCAACTATAGAGCAAGATTACAACAAGCTACAGCAAGCTATAAATGCTACCAGGGGCATGGATGGATAGAGGATGACATGTAGATCAAAACATGTTTATAGAACATCTCCAGATTATGCATAGAATGATTAGTAGCAACATGTTTATATAGCATCACAAAATAACATATTCAGCCCAGCAAAACAGCAACATCATGTACCCTACTTAACAAGCTCGATTCACTCACCACAAGTCATTGCATGACAAGATAAGCATAGCATCAACAAGAAGACATGTTTGTGAAACAAACCAAGTCAAGAACAAGTCCATAGCATACAAGGATCAACTACAACAACCTTGGCCAAATTGAATAACATGTAAACAATCTGCCAAGAAACATTTTGAAGCAAAAGTAGAGCACGAAAATGACATGCTAGACTACTCCATAATTTCCAACAAGGCCATGAATGGATAGACAATAACCATATGTTCAAAACACCCTTATTGAAGTATCTCAAAATATGCATCTATCTCTCTGTAGCATCAAGTTTACATGGCATCAAAATAACAGCAGAACAGGACTAAAATCAGCAACATCACAATGCCTAGTTTGCATGCTTGTGCTAGTCACCACATTAATCACAAAAATACATGGTAAGCACCTCTGTAAAGAAGACATAGCATAGATGAAAACACATGAAGACATCAACCTCATAGGATGCACACATCAATCATGGCAAAAATGACAAAAGAGCTCGTTCTGATGACAGACAGCAGAAAACATCATGAAGCACTCTTACAACAATGATTCAGGCATCTAGATGACCTCAAATGAATATTATGCAATGGAATGAAATAATGTACTCGTTGAGATGAACAATTAGACATATTACACGTGCAAAACGGAGCTACTAATGCAAAGATACAACATGACGAACATGGCATGATAATTATTGCAGAATCGGGGACAGTGAAAAAATGGACCTCGCAGGGGGGATGGACATGTCCGGGCCAAACCGGACACGTCCGGCGTGGGAGGCTGACGAGCAGGCCCCACGGGGTCGTCCTCGAGCTCGGGCCAGGGGCGGAGAAAGGGCGCCGGAGACGGCGCAGCTGGGCGAGGGGAGCTCGTCCCCGGCCGGATCCAGCCGGATCCGGCGCAAGGAGGCGCGGGTCGCCGGAGACGGGGAAGATCCGGGCCGGCGAGATGGTGGCGAGGGCGGCGGCCATGGCGGGGGAGGGGCGGCGCAACAGCGCCGGTCGGGGCGGCCGGGCGCAGAGAGGCGGCGGCGGAGCTTGGGGAGATCCGCGGCGAGGGTGACGGCGCAGGATGGCGCGCTCCGGTCGCCGG
>NC_041385.1:326110841-326118115 GCF_002162155.2 Triticum dicoccoides | reverse complement strand
CGGCGCAGGGTTGGACGCGGGGGCGGCGGTGATGACGTGGAAGATTTTGATTGGGCGAAACGACGTGTCCGGCGGACATGTCCGGCGCGGATGGACATGTCCGGCGGCGTGGAGGAGTTTGGCTAGGGTTTGGACTACGGGAATTTTGGGGGAGGCCACATATTTATAGGTAGAGGGAGCTAGGAGTGTCCAAATGAGGAGCGGTTTTCGGCCACGCGATCGTGATCGAACGACTGAGAGCATGGAGGGGAGTTAGATGGATTTTTGGCCAGTTTGGAGGGGTGTTGGGCTGCAAAGAGAGAGGGGCTTCGGGCTACGCGGTTAACTGTTGGAGTACCGAACGACCTCCAAATGGCACGAAACTTGATAGGCGGTCTACCGGTGCTATACCAAGGCCGCTTGGGAAGACTCGGTCCATTCCGAGAAAGTTTAACACCCGCTCACAACGAGAGGCAAAAGGGGAATGCCGGAGGGCATAGGAGCGCCGGATTGCAAAATGGACAACGGGGAAAAGGCTCGGATGCATGGGACGAACACGTATGCAAAATGAGATGCACATGATGACATGATAAAATGCAACATGCAAGCAAATGACATGGCCACAGCGGCAAATAACTGGCGGACACCTGGCGCATCGGATCCGGGGCGTTACAACACTCCTCCACTAACAAGAGATCTCGTCCCGAGATCTTAGGACCGAGACGGAAGAGAAAAAGGATGAGGTGAAACAAGAACTCAAGAGAATAAGCAAAGAATCGAGAGCACTTGAGAATAAGAGAGGAACGACGAGAATGACGAGAATCGAAAGCTCATTGAATTATATAGACTATGAAAACAACTCCGGTTAGAATGAGATAAGAAATGAATAAGACTGAAAGGATTCAGGCAACACTCCGGCTAAAATGGAAGGAATAGAATATGAACTTCACTAGATGGGATGGCACTTGACGAGATGAATATGCAATGCCTCCGGAAGAATTGAAAGAGTTGAATGAAAAGAACTTAGAAGGAAGGATTGAATGGAGTTGTTGAGAAAATCAACAACGAAAGAATAAGCTTGATGTGGATTTATAGGTGACATCTCAAGATTATCAGGTGATAACCGACCACAAATGAAAATGATTGGATAGCTGAGAAGAACGAAGAAATGCAAAACTCCACTTCAAAAGAAAATGAAGAATTATTTGCGCTTCGAGACGCGAGAAGAAAAGATACTTGAACTCCTCCAACAAGAATCTTGATGAACTCTAGAAGAATGAATTAAATCATGAAGAACCACCGTGAAGAACTCCGTTGACAAATAGGATGATGAGATAGAATGAAAGGGTGAAAGAATAAGATGAGGCTTGCGGTGATTTAGATGGAGATTCCGACAAAATAGCCGAGGAAATTGAACTCCGGAAAAGAAAAGATGAATAACACTTGAAACTAGAATTTATTCATCAAGGACAAACTCCGAAGGAAGGGATCACTCACTTTGAGGAAATAAGAATAAGATTTATTGTATGCTTACCCTTCATCAAATTAAACTGATGACAAACAATGGATTTGGCATGCAACTTATTCTTCTTGAAAAAGGATTGAGAAGGGATAGCACACAACTTGAGAAGGTCTTCATGAACCACCGGCAGGATTGGAAGAACGAATGAATTAAAATGATAAACAAGGAAAAAGAATCTTGAACGACCACCGTGAAAATTCGGAAATGACTGATGCAAGGGGCTGAATCACCGGGAAGAAATAGAAGAACCAATAAGCAAGAGGGGATTTGTATGAAAAAGAACAAAGAGATCAAGAGTTGATTAAAGAACACTTGAACGAAGCACCGGGATAATTAGAGGACGATAGCTGGAATGATGGACTCCGTTGAAACGAAATGGAAAAACAACTCCTAACAAACTCCGGATGGGTAAGAAAACAATGTCTGACAAATGGAATAATTCGAGAGGATAGCATGTAGCTAGAACCATGAATCTTCGAGAGAACGGGCAAGATTTAAAGGAAAACTCTTCTTCGATCTTCAAATGACGACGAGAAACACCACCAAAATAACTGAGATACTCCGGGAGATTGAAAAAGAGGAAGGGTTGAATCAAATATGAAAAGAATTTGAAAGCGAACTTGGAGATGGCATCTGACTGATGAAATTCATACTTACGTCACACTTGAAAAGAATTGAGAATAACTCCGGGGAATCAGAAGAGTCAGGTAAGATCCTGGAAAAAGACCTGTGGGTTAGGGCCCACTGAAGAGAAAACACCGTTGGAAAGGGATGTTGAACAGGTAGATGATGCACCGGAACAATTGAAATATTTGAATGAGGTGACAACCTCGAATTAATTATTACACAGACGAATCTCCTGAGATGTCTTGAGGACTCCGGAATGATAAACTGGCGAGAGACGAACAAGCAGGGAAAACACTTGATCCGAGGGAAAGAATGTGATCAACTCGAAAAACTTGAATTGAGTCCACCGGAGAAGAAAAGAGATGAAGAATGTCCACCGAGAGGAGAATTCACCGGTTGAAATAATTGACGAAAGACTGAAGAGGCTCCACACGAATGAAATAGATTGTCGAGAGAGAGTCAGACTCCAGGAAGAAAAAGGGTGGGAGGGCGGGAAAACAAAGGCAACTTGGAAGGGAAAATTGATGAATATCTTGAAGAGAAAACACCGGTTGAAATCATTAAGGAGAGAGAGCAAAAACTTCGCACGAGTAGGATGGATACTCGATTACGGACTACGGCTCCGAGAAGAAAAGGGTGGGCGGTTGGGAAAGAAAACAACTGAGGATTGAACTCAAAGATGAAGAGAGTCGAGTCGACTTGACGAGAAATGCACCGGATAAAAAGAGCTGAGGAACAACTACCAGAAAACCAACTGCGTGATCCTAAAGAAGATTTGAAGGGGAAGAGAAGTAATCCAAAACACCTATGTCAAGATTCCTTACCAGAGCGACGAAGGGCAGAGGAGCAAAAGAATTCCTACTCTCCGATATAAGTAAACTCCGAAAACAGTTTTCCTCTAGACTCAACATCGTCCAAACTACACGATCAATCAAGGGGGCTCCTAGGGTCGGTCGAGGCTCTGATACCAACTTGTCACGCCCAATATGCGACCCTATCCAAAAGGAACTCGAAGGTCCCACCAAGGATAGACCCGCATATTGAAACGCTTTTGCAAGGTGGATATCATTACATCAACATTACATAATATATGGGGATACATACATAAGGCATACAATGCCATACGAATACAACATCACAATACATAAGAGCATCATCCGACTATGGATGAAACACAAACAGAAACTCAAACGACATCCACCCTGCTAGCCCAGGCTGCCGACCTGGAAGCTATCCCCTGATCGAAGAAGAAGCATAAGAAGAACTCCAACACAAGAAAGCATCGCTCTCGCGTCATGATCATCGCATAACCTGTACCTGCAACTGTTGTTGTAGTAATCTGTGAGCCACGAGGACTCAGCAATCCCATTACCATGGGTTTCAAGACTAGCAAAGCTTAATAGGAAAGGAAGGGGTAAAGTGGTGAGGTTGCAGCAGCGACTAAGCATATATGGTGGCTAACATACGCAAATAAGAGCGAGAAGAAAGCAAGCAGAACGGTCGTCAACTAGTAATGATCAAGAAGTGATCCTGAACTCCTACTTACGTCAAACATCACACAGAAACCGTGTTCACTTCCCGGACTCCGCCGAAAAGAGACCATCACGGCTACACACGCGGTTGATGCGTTTTAATTTGGATCTGGTGTCAAGTTATCTACAACCGGACATTAACAAATTCCCATCTGCCTATAACCGCAGGCACGGCTTTCGAAAGATTATACCCTGCAGAGGTGTCCCAACTTAGCCCATGACAAGCTCTTGCGATCAACGAAGGAATAGACCTTCTCCCAGGAAGACCGATCAGACTCGGAATCCCGGTTTACAAGACATTTCGACAATGGTAAAACAAGACCAGCAAGACCGCCCGATGCGCCGACAATCCCGATAGGAGCTGCACATATCTCGTTCTTAGGGCAACACCGGATGAGCAATCCGTACAACTAAAACCAGACCTCAAGTTTCCCTGAGGGGGCGCTGCAAAGGGCTCTAGTTCGGACCAACACTTAGACAAGCACTGGGCCGGGGGGGCTATTATAAAGCTGACCCTCAAGAGAGCGACTCCCAAGGGAAAAGTAGGTGGTGGTGAGGCAAATGGTAAAACCAATGTTGGGCCTTGCTGGAGGAGTTTTATTCAAAGCGAACTGTCAAGGGGGTCCCATAAATCACCCGACCGCGTAAGGAACGCAAAATCCGGGAACATAACACCGGTATGACGGAAACTAGGGCGGCAAGAGTGGAACAAAACACTAGGCATAAGGCCGAGTCTTCCACCCTTTACCAAGTATATAGATGCATTAATAATATAAGAGATATTGTGATATCCCAACCAAAAATCCTGTCCACCAAGGAGCAATCTTCAACTTCACCTGCAACTAGCAACGCTATAAGAGGGCTGAGAAGAAGTGGTAACATAGCCAATCAATGGTTTGCATAGGAAAGGTGTCAAAGGTTAGAGGTTCATGGCAATATGGGAGGCTTGATGAGCAGAAGATAGGTAACGCAACATAGCGATAGAACGAAGCAACTAGCATAGCAATGATAGTAGTGAGATCCAGGGTAGCGGTCATCCTACCTGAAATCCCGCAAGGAAGAAGAACGAGTCCATGAAGAAGACGAACGGATGAAGCCACGAAGACGAACCAAGCGTAGACGAACGAATCCTCACGATCGCAACGAAACAGGAACTATCAAAAAGAAGCACACAACATAGTAAACACACCACACATGAACATGACATAATGCACGACAAGCATGATGCATGACAAAGCTACATGAAGCTACTCATGGCAAGAGATGAGGCAAACAAGAGCAACACATCAAGGCAAGTTTAAATGAGGCCGGGAACAACGTATAACAATTCCGGTAAGTCCTCATATGCATATTTCGAAATTGGTACAGATATGAATAAACCTTATGTTCAAGTAGTTAAACATCAAGTTAAGATGCACAAGGATGATCTACACGAGATTCTAGTCAAGTTACATATAAAGTTCATTTAATTCGGAGCTACGGCCTAGAAGATATGAGCAACACAAGTAAAACATGGCATAGATGCAAAATGCATACAAACATCAAGAAAACACACCGAAACAAGGATGCAACATGATAATATGAAGCTACATGCAATTCTAAGCAAGTTTCATATAGAGCACACTCAAAACGGAGCTACGGTTCAACACACACACATGAAACAAGTTTAAAGGACAAGCTGTCCAAAACAGCAACTAGGCATATTGCAAGCACCAAAACAACATGCTACAGGACCTCAACATAATAACAAAAGACATGGGCATGATGTACAGGTAAAGCACAACAAAACATGAACACTGAGCTATCTCCAGAAATCACTAGAACATGCTCAAACACACATGGTAAGATTGCAAGTTATAACAATTTCAGACTTTGCAGAAAATAACATCAGGTTGCAATGTTTAGAGCTATCAAACAACATGTTACAGGAACTTATCATGGCAAACAAAGGCATGGCATGAATCTACTAATTGCATAGAACAAAAATCCCTTACTGACCATAAGCCAAAAAGGATCAGAAAATATGATGGCGCCCATGTAAACATAGCAAGTTATAATACAGATTGAAACATGGCAGAAACAGAATTATGAAGGCATGTAGATGAGCTTGTGAAACTCACTACAGATCATTACATGGCATGGCAAGGCAACCAACAGTAAGAAGACATATTTTTGAAGCTAAGCATGGAAATGGCAAGTCCATAGGATGCATGTATAACTAGCAACAATCACGATAACAACTGAACTTAATGTTAACATGATGACAGCAACATTATCAAGCAACTTTAGAGCAAGATTACAACAAGCTACATCAAGCTATAAATGCTACCAGGGGCATGGATGGATAGAGGATAACATGTAGATCAAAACATGTTTATAGAACATCTCCAGATTATGCATAGAATGATTAGTAGCAACATGTTTATATAGCATCACGAAATAACAGATTCAGCCTAGCAAAACAGCAACATCATGTACCCTACTTAACAAGCTCGATTCACTCACCACAAGTCATTGCATGACAAGATAAGCATATCATCAAGAAGAAGACATGTTTGTGAAACAAACCAAGTCAAGAACAAGTCCATAGCATACAAGGATCAACTACAACAACCTTGGCCAAATTGAATAACATGTAAACAATCTGCCAGGAAACATTTTGAAGCAAAAGTAGAGCACGAAAATGACATGCTAGACTACTCCATAATTTCCAACAAGGCCATGAATGGATAGAAAATAACCATATGTTCAAAACACCCTTACTGAAGTATCTCAAAATATGCATCTATCTCTCTGTAGCATCAAGTTTACATGGCATCAAAATAACAGCAGAACAGGACTAAAATCAGCAACATCACGATGCCTAGTTTGCATGCTTGTGCTAGTCACCACATTGATCACAAAAATACATGGTAAGCACCTCTTTAAAGAAGACATAGCATAGATCAAAACACATGAAGACATCAACCTCATAGGATGCACACATCGATCATGGCAAAAATGACAAAAGAGCTCGTTCTGATGACAGACAACAGAAAACATCATGAAGCACTCTTACAACGATGATTCAGGCATCTAGATGACCTCAAATGAATATTATGCAATGGAATGAAATAATGTACTCGTTGAGAAGAACAATTAGATATATTACACGCGCAAAACGGAGCTACGGATGCAAAGATACAGCATGACGAATATGGCATGATAATTATTGCAGAATCGGGGACAGTGAAAAAATGGACCTCGCAGGGGGGGTGGACATGTCCGGGCCAAACCGGACACGTCCGGCGTGGGAGGCTGACGAGCGGGCCCCACGGGGTCGTCCTTGAGCTCGGGCCAGGGGCGGAGAAAGGGCGCCGGAGACGGCGCAGCTGGGCGAGGGGAGCTCGTCCCCGGCCGGATCCAGCCGGATCCGGCGCAAGGAGGCGCGGGTCGCCGGAGACGGGGAAGATCCGGGCCGGCGAGATGGTCGCGAGGGCGGCGGCCATGGCGGGGGAAGGGCGGCGCGGCAGCGCCGGTCGGGGCGGCCGGGCGCATCGAGGAGAAGGGCGGCGACGGCAGGGAGGCGCGGGGGCGGCGGCGGAGCTCGGGGAGATCCGCGGCGAGGGTGACGG
>NC_041385.1:326091214-326110159 GCF_002162155.2 Triticum dicoccoides | reverse complement strand
GAGGGTGACGGCGCAGGACGACGCGCTCCGGTCGCCGGAGTTGGTCGCCGGCGACGGGACAGGAGCTGAGGCGCGGGCGGCAGGACGCGGGCTCGCGCGGGCGTGCGCGGGCCGCGGCGGCGGCGGATCGGGCCCGCGCGGGTCCGGGATGGGCTCCGCGGGCCTCGGCGGCGGCGGCGCGCGAGGGGGCCACGTGGCGGTGCATGGTTGGACGCGGGGGCGGCGGTGATGACGTGGCAGATTTTGATTGGGCGAAACGATGTGTCCAGCGGACATGTCTGGCGCGGATGGACATGTCCGGCGGCGCGGAGGAGTTTGGCTAGGGTTTAGACTGCGGGAATTTCGGGGGAGGCCACATATTTATAGGTAGAGGGAGCTAGGAGTGTCCAAATGAGGAGCGGTTTTCGGCCACGCGATCGTGATCGAACGACCAAGAGCATGGAGGGGAGTTAGATGGGTTTTGGGCCAGTTTGGAGGGGTGTTGGGCTGCAAAGAAAGAGGGGCTTCGGGCTACGCGGTTAACTATTGGAGTACCGAACGACCTCCAAATGGCACGAAACTTGACAGGCGGTCTACCGGTGCTATACCAAGGCTGCTTGGCAAGACTCGGTCCATTCCGAGAAAGTGTAATACCCGTTCACAACGAGAGGCAAAAGGGGAATGCCGGAGGGCATAGGAGCGCCGGATTGCAAAACGGACAACGGGGAAAAGGCTCGGATGCATGGGACGAACACGTATGCAAAATGAAATGCACATGATGACATGATAAAATGCAACACGCAAGCAAATGACATGGCAACAACGGCAAATAACTAGCGGACACCTGGCGCATCGGATCCGGGGCGTTACAATGAGTGATGCCGAGTGTATCAAGATAAGTGTCGAGGCCAACGTTCTTCAATTCCATGCCATTATCGCTCTTGATGTGCCTGATCCTGATGCCATAGTTGGTCATGGCGCGATTGGCAAATCGTCTGAAGACATCCTGCACTTCAGTCTTCTAGAGAATTATGTGGACCCAGGTGTATCTTGAGTAATCATCAACAATAACTAAGACATAAAGATGTGAAGTGGTAGTAAGGGTAGAGTAGTGAGTGGGGCCAAATTAGTCCATGTGTAGCAGCTCGAAGGGGCGTGATGTAGTCATGATTGTCTTTAAGGGATGCTTGGTCCTGGTCATCTTCCTGGCTTCACAAGCACCACATCAATGATCCTTCTTGAACCTGACGGCCACAATGCCATGATATGATTCTTTTTTCACGGGGGTGTGCAAGTTCCTCATGCCCGCATGTCCTAGCCTTCGATGCCAAAGCAAACACTCTGAAGCTTTTGCTGGAAGACATACGACAAGTTGTGGTCCTGTAGAGAAATCTATCGTATACAGATCACCTCTTCGATAACCTTCGAAGACTAGAGATTTTTTAGTTTCGATAAGCACAAGGCAATGGTATTTTCTAAATATCACAATCATGTTTAGATCACAAAGCATTGAAACAGACATTAAGTTGTATCCAAGGGATTCAACAAGCATCACTTTATCCATGTGTTGATCCTTTGAGATAACAACTCTACCTAGGCCCAATACCTTGCTTTTACCAGTGTCAGCAAACATGATATGGCTTTTAGTGGTTGGACGTAAGGACCTTCAATGGATCCATGAGAAGACTTCGATGACCAGTCATGTGGTTAGTGCATCCACAGTCCAATATCCACTTAGTAGCTTTCGGAGTCGTACCCTACAGTGTAGTTAGCAGGATAGGCTTCACCAAGAGTATTGTGAAGCACAAACATGTAACAAACAAGCACATTATCAAAGTTAAGATTCTTGTTTGGTAAAATGGGTGCTCGTCAAGAAACCCTGGGACAAAATAAATGCTAAGGCCATTTTGGCACTTTTCTTGCATCCCACAAGATGTTTTAGGTCCCCATCATTGTCTTCATAAGTCTGTGATTTCCGGCTGGAGACCTTTCCCTGCAAGAGAAGTTAATTCTTCTTAATCACCCACATTTTAAGGGGTGACTTAGAAGCAATGAGTCTAATTGAAGCATCTGAGAACTGTGGATTTGGAGCCCTAGCAAATAGTTTTGTAGGAGGTGAATAGTACTCAAAAGAATATGCTGGAAAGTTCTTTGATCTGTGAACATAGCGGTTAGATGAAACACGCTCATATTAATTATTCTGATGACAATTTACCTGCAAAACATTGGCGTATAAAGCCTTTGGGCCATGTGGAACCTTTGGTCTGGGGTTTGTCTTCTTCCCTGCTGGTGTCATGATGACATTCACGGGAAGTTTCTCAAGACAACTCTTAGGAACCCAGATCTTCTTAAAAGGTGGCCCATTCTTGCAGTTAGTACCAATAAACCTGGCAAACCCTTCACCATTCTGATTCTTAAACAGCTTATAATTGGAGTCAAAGGACTCATCAATGATAATGGAGTTAGCACAAGTGAAGCCAGATAAAGTAGATGGATCCACTGAAGGTCCCTTTGCAGCAACCCATGTGGTTTTGGGGGTACTGCTCAGGCTTCTAGTAAGAACCATCAGCATTCATTTTCCTCTTGAAACCAACACCCTCTTTCCTAGGGTTTCTGTATAGAATCTGTTTCTTGAGGACATCGCATAGTGTCTGATGCCCTTTGAGGTTTTTGTACATGCCTGTTTCAAGCAATGTCTTCAACCTGACATTATCATTAGCAATAGTGGTGGTATCCTCATGTCATGTGGAACCACGGCCACCTATGGGGCTACGAGCCCCTTTTGGTTTGGCGGCAGGATGGACACGTTGCACAAAGAGTAGAGAAGCATAGCACAACGCGGCAGAGACCATACACACAGTTTTTACCTAGGTTCGAGCCGCCGCGATGCGTAAAACCCTACTCATGCTTTGGTGGATTGATGGTGGGAAAGGTGATGGTGGGTGCAGCACACCTGCCCCGCAGGGTTGCCTTGAGGCAGAGTGGATACGTGCGCATGGATGTGCGAGGGGGGCTGAGCTTGACAACCTCGTGAACCCTTTCTATGGTTTCCATGGGCCTCCTTCTATAGGTTAAGGGGTCATCCTAGTGGCAAGTCAATCTTTACATGTTGATTAGATAGCAAACAATGCTATCATCCCTAACTTTGCAGGCTGACCGGGCATATTAAATGCGCCATTGAGTGTCTCATCATAGCGTGCCCGACAGCCATTGTCGGACTGTTTTGCCAGCTTCGCGCCTACTTGTTTGACACGTCTCAGGATGGGTGTCATATGGAGGTGTTTGTTGTAGGAAGTGGCAGCCATGTGGCGAAAAGTGGCCGCTTAGTCACTTTGCAGCTTGACACCGCACTAATCTATAACTTGCGTTGCTCGTGAGGTGGAGCGGTCGAGTGGCTTGACTCCGTAAGCCCCAGAAGGGCCTACCGGGCCAATCTAGAAGTACACTTCCGGGGCAAACTCAACCTTGTCGGGCTCACCTACCCGGCAAGGGAGGTTGTTTCCTTAGCAATATCTTGCCTCTCTAGCTCATCTTGATCTTCATTATCTGCATTTGGACCCTTTGATGAGTTTGTCCTTCTTGCTTGGTTCGATCTTGGTGTTGTAATCCTTGTCCTCAGGCCTATGCACGGTCTGGGCAATGGATCCAGGGTTTGTTACCCGTCAGAGAATCAGCCCCCATCCCCAGCCCACTATAAAAGGAGGAGCGGGGTCGGCATGGAGGCATTCATCCACATCCCTCTCTTCTTCCATCTTTTGCTTCATCTTGGGTATGCTAGAAGGGAGAGACCGGGGCCAGGCTCTAGGTCCTAACTTGGAGCTGACGATGACATGTAATTATGCTGATGCTTGGGGAGTGAGTCGTGTCCAAGTTCGAGGCGTTGGGCTTGGGATCGATAGAATCCCAGGACTACCCCTTTCCTTGGAACTGGGGTTGATGTCAATGAGGAGGGTGCCTTCCTGTCTGCCAAGGTGGGGAGTGGTGCACCTCAGGCGTCCTGATCACTGTGACTGCCCGCCGTCTACTTGGGGGAGGTGCCGGACCAAGCGGCCGGCATTTCCCTGGAGAGGTGTTGATGAAGATGAAGCCAGGAAAGACGAAGAAGGCGGGAGGCAGGCCATCAAGTTGGAGTACGATTGCACCGACGCATTCATCTCGTACCGGCGACCTACCGCCTCGTCTTTCCATTCTTCCCCTCCCCTTCCCCGCATCATCATCACCGTTGTCCCGGTCACCGGGGAAGGGGGCTGCTCTTTTAGTCCCTTTGTCTCCTCCAGTAGTCTTCCAGCTGACCCTCAACGACCTTTCCGGTCGGTGCTCGCGCTGGGGATTTTAACTGGCCCTGGAGGTGGTGACCAGGGGACCACCGAACTGCTCCTTCCGCCCTCCTCCTTCGTAGGCTCGCCACTCCTGATCTTGTTAGGCTGCACCCGGCAGGCCGTGACGGGATCGGGGTGGGCTCCTGCTTGAGCGCTCCTCCTTCTCCTTCCCTTCCCAGCACAACACCTGGGACAAGAGGGACAGGGAGAGGAGTTTACAGGGCACTTATCTTTTTTCAATCTTAAATCTGTAGGAACTTGCCAAATTTTAGTTCAAATAACGCAATCTCTCGAATCCATGTTTGTGTCCTGTAAGGCCTGTACTTGTTTGATCCGCATGTTAATGAAAAATATGAACCTTGCAGGGGACACATGCATGTATATGTCCACGCAGAGGCGGGATGCCTCTATATACTTAAATAAACGAGTTCCCCCGGCAGGCTATCCTGCCGGTGTCCCTCTGTTTTGTTGCCCGAGAGCAGGCCTACCGGGCACAAATCGTAACGAGGGACCGCCCCCTACCGTACCTTATCTATCAAAGTCTACTGCGACCACCCCGACTGAAGTAGCGCTTGAGTCAAAGGGTGGGAGCACCTAAGATTCAAAGGGTAGCAGGGTTTTCTTATGCACAAGTTTTCACTTACAGCACACGTATGGATAAGAGGAAGAACTTATCTTTTTGGCTTGCCGGAGACCATAGTGTTGGCTTGTCTTCTCATCTCCTCTTGTGGACTTAGTCCACGATAGAAGCCTGCAGTTTATGCAGATGAAAATGATGCCAGATGCGAACTTATCTACATGAACATGTGATGCTCATGATATGCTTATGCATGCATGCAACTTGTCGGGGGCCCCAGCGCTTCATTTATTTCTCTACTTCTCTGGGTCTGTGCCTGGCTTTGTACAAGGGGTTACATGAAAGTAAGGCAAGGCCTATACAATAGGGTGGTTGCCGGGCAGGGCCCGACAGCCTTGCCTTACGGGTAGAACTTGTAGAGATGCTCAATATTCCATGAGTTTTGCAATCGAATGCCATCTCCGGTCTCTAGATGGACTGCGCCAGGTCTGGTGACTCGTAATACCCAGTAAGGGCCTTCCCACTTCAGCGACAACTTGTTTGCACCCTTGGCGGACTGAACATGCCTAAGGACAAGCTCGCCTAACTCAAAACACCGGGCATGAACCTTGTGGTTATGATAGTGACGCAGGGCTTGCTGGTAGCATGCAGCACGCGTAGTAGGCCAGAGACGGTTCTCCTTGAAAAGCACAGCGTCGTCACGCCGGGGCTGTTCCTAAGCTACTTCATCGTAAGTAAGTACTCGAGGTGACTCCTAAATGAGTTCCACGGGGATAACTGCTTATGCCCCATAGACTAGGGAGAAGGGAGTCTACCGGTAGCTTGATTTGGTGTCGTTCTAAGGGACCAAAGAACCACCGGCAGCTCATCAATCCACCGCCTTCTGCACTTCAGCAGCTTATCAAAAGTTCTTGTCTTGAGGCCCCGCAACACTTCAGCGTTCGCCCTCTGAGCTTGTCCATTGCTTCTGGGACGTGTAACAAAGGCAAATGAGATCTTGCTTTCGAGGGCATGAACATATTGCATGAAGGCGCAGCTCGTGAATTGGGTGCCATTGTCAGTGATGATCCGGGCAAGGACCCCGAAGCGACACACCAAATCTTTCAAGAACTTGATAGCTGACTGAGTAGTTAGCTTTCTCATGGCAGCTACTTCCGTCCACTTTGTAAACTTGTCGATTGCAACAAACAGGAATTCAAAGCCCCCGGTAGCTCAAGTGAAAGGGCCGAGGATATCGCTCCCCAGACCGAAAACGGCCATGACAAAGGGATTGTCTGAAGTGCTTGGGCAGGGAAATGGGTATTCTTGGAATGGAACTGACATGCTTCACACTTGGTGACTAGCTCAACCGCATCTTGGAGGGCAGTGGGCCAATAGAATCCTTGCCGGAATGCTTTCCCAACTAAAGCCCTTGATCCAATGTGGGAGCCGCAAATTCCTTTGTGTATTTCTGCCAGCAGTTCCTTTCCTTCTTCCCGGCAAATGCACTTCAATTTCACACCGTTGGGCCTTCTTCTGTATAGAGTGTCATCAACAAACTGATACATACTATCCCTCTAGGGTACTCTTTCAGCTTCTTCTTGCTCTTCGCGAAGTTCTCCAGTTTGGAGGAAATGGACTATGTGCGTTTCCCAAGTTGGGGCCTGAGGATCGGCAATGAGGACTAGAGGCACCTCCTCATTCGTGGGGGTGCATCCCTCGACTGCGAGGACCAGTGGCCCGATAGGAGGGTGCGACCCGACAATCGAAGGGGAGTTGTTTCTGGCAGGTTCCATGCTAGGAACCCCGAGGCGTTTTGCCGGGAGAGGCTTACCGGCGTACAATTTCCTCCTCTTTCTGGCCGTTGTTGTTGGGGATACAGAGGGTTGAGTAAGATGGAGAACAAAAGTCCCTGGTTCCACAGGTAGCTTCCATGCAACACACTTTGACATATGCTCAGAAATGTTGTTTTCCGCACAGGGTATGTGCTCTATTTGCAATATGTCAAAGCACTCCTCCAATCTTCTCACTTCCTCGACCTATGCCTCCATCACTGGACTTTGATAATCCTTGTCAACTTGTCTCACCACAACCTGTGAATCTCCTCGAATGATCAGCTTCTTAATTCCCAATTTTGTGGCAATCCTGAGCCCGTCAAGGAGCCCTTCATACTCTACTATATTGTTGGTTGCCTCCTCCCGGGGAAAATGCATCTGGACGACATACTTCAGGTGCTACCTAGTGGGAGCAATGAGAAGCACACTAGCCCCCTCACCTTGTAGGGAGAAGGCACCGTCGAAATACATGATCCATTCTTGGGGTGATTCCTTGCTAGGAATAACTGTTTCCAGCACTTCCTCATTAGGGGTTGCCGTCCATTCTGCAATAAACTCTGCCAATGCCCTGCTCTGAATTGTACACGTGCTTTCAAACCTCAGGCCGAAGCTGGACAAATCTAGAGCCCATTCCACTATTCTGCCAGTAGCCTCTGGGTTCCAGAGTATCCTTTGTAACGGAAAGCATGTGACAACCGTGATCTCATGGGCTTGGAAGTAGTGGTGCAATTTCCTTGAGGCCATGACGAGGCCAAAAATCGATTTTTGCACACCAGAATACCTGGATCTAGCCCCCTGCAATAGGAAACTGACGAAGTATACTGGGCGCTGCACCAATTTCTTCCTTGCCACGTCCTTGGGGTTGCCCTCGCTGTCGTGCTTCACTTTGTCCTAATTCACATTTGACCTTGCCTGACTAAACTCTCTTTCCTCCCTTGGTGGGACGTCTGCTGAGGTTGTTGTTTCCTCCACTTCCCGTTGTGCCGCTAATGCTGTACTGACTACCTGATTAGTCACAGCGATATACAACAACAACGACTCTTGTGTTTTGGGTGCGACCAAAGTGGGCATAGAAGACAAGTAGGTCTTCAGATCTTGCAATGTTGTATCTGCTTCCGGGGTCCACTTCATAGGTCCTGCCTTCTTCAAGATTTTTGAAGAATGGCAAGGTGCGCTCGGCAGACTTGGAGATGAATCTACTAAGCGCGGCAACACATCCTGTCAGACGCCTCACATCCTTGACTGTCCTGGGTGCCTGAAATTGCTCGATGGCCTTGACCTTATCTAGGTTGGCCTCAGTCCCGCGGTGGGACACAAAGAAGCTAAGTAGCTTGCCGGAGGGAACGCCAAACACACACTTCTCCGGGTTTAGCTTCAAGTTGATTTTGCGCAAATTGGCAAATGTCTCTTCCAAATCCTGGATGAGGGTCGACTTGTCCTTGGTCTTGACCATGATATCATCCATGTAAGCTTGAATGTTCTTGTGCAGCTGTGGCTCGAAACCAATTTGGACTGCTGTTGCAAAAGTGGACCTAATGCTCTTCAAACAGAAAGGCATGCGCACAAAGCAGTACGAGTCGCATGGGGTGATGAAGGAAGTCTTCTCTTTGTCCTCCTTGGACATGAATATTTGATGGTACCCAGAATATGCATCCATAAAGGAGAGCAAATCACACCCGGAAGTGGAATCCACAATCTGGTCAATGCGCGGCAAGGGGAATGGGTCCTTCAGGCATGCCTTGCTCCAATCCATGAAATCTATGCATAGCCTCCATTTCCCTTTGGCCTTGCGCACAACCACTAGGTTTGCTAACCATGTTGGGTGTAGTATTCCTCTGACCAAACTAGCTGCCTCAAGTTTCTTGATCTCTCCAACAATGAATTGCTGCCCCTACAAGGCCTGCTTCTGCACCTTCTGCTTGACGTGTCGGGCATGTGGGCAGACAACAAGGTGGTGCTCCATTACCTCCCTGGGAACACCGGGGAATGCAACGAGCGTGCTTTCCTATTTGTCATTGAGGGTGGCACTAATGGTAGAAGTACCATTAGTACCAGCCAACCCTGCCGGGACCTTTTTCACATGGGGTGCAGTATCCTTGGTCCTCTTGCTGTTGGAACTCTACGACACGTCATCAACGGGTGCCACGCACTCCATAGAGGTACGCTTTCCGGATTCCCTGCTGGTGTCCCTACCATCTCTCTTCTTTCCTTTGCTTTTCTTGGCTAGCATTGCAGCCTCGGCGGCCTCTGCCGTGGCTGCATCCCGATACATCTTATCCACGCTATCATTGCGTCTTTCTTTTCTGAAGGAATTGAAATGACTCCCATCGGCCATGGCACCTTCAAGGTGTTGTAAGCATAGTGGGATGTCACCATGAATTTGGCTAGGGCCGGGCGCCCAAGGATTCCATTGTACGACAGGGGGAGGTCCACCACATCAAACACAATCTTCTCAGTCCGGTAGTTTAACTCTCCCCCAAATGTCGCTGACAATGTGATCTTTCCCTTAGGATGACTCCTGCCAGGATTAACCCCTTGAAACGTGCCCGTGGCCTTAAGATGTTCCTCTGCTATCTGGACTTTGTTGAGAACTTGTGGGGAAATCAGATTCAACCCAGCCCCGCCATCAACTAACATCTTTGTGACTTTGAGGTTGCGGATCGTTGGTGAAACCAACAATGGTAAGCACCCTACTGCAGTGATGTGGTCAGGGCAATCCTCTTCATCAAAGATGATGGGCATGCGCGACCATTTGAGCAGCTTGAGAGAACCTGCCACTAGCTCCATGGTGTTGACTTCACGTGCCCACTGTTTAAGTTGGAGGTGAGAGCAGTGCAAAGATGCACCCCCATCAATGCACAGGGCATTAGTGGCTTTCTGGAATTCCTTTTCACTGGTTTCCTCTTCTTCCCCTCCATCACTTTCATCATTGCAATCTCCCTTCTCTCGACCCCTGGCGGGTTTCCCTTGGTTCCGGGGAGCCTTGTCGAGGCGATTTGCTTCACTGCCCCGGCCCTTTCCGCTAGTACCGTTCTGACCTTTTTCCTTGTCACGCTTCTCATACTCGGCCCTCTGCTTCTTGGCGAGCTGCTCAACCCGATGACACTCCTAGAGATCATGGCCCTTGGTCCGATGAATCTTACAATATGGTCCCTCACCTTTCCCAGCTTTCTCGGCAGCCACAGCCTCTCGGCAGTCAGCACGGCGGTAGCTTCGGCTTTAGCCTCCTTGTCGGTACTAGGCGTGCTCGATCTCTCAACTGTCAACACTGTCTTATCCTTGTGCTTCTTGTTGTGCTTCTTTTTCTTTTTCCTCTGACTGGTGGACTCGTCATCATCCTCTTAGTCGATGTTGACACAATCTTCCTCTCCAAGGAGCTTTCTCCCATCTTCCACCCGAGCACACTTGTCCACCAAGGTATACAGCTCCTTCACAGTTTGGGCAACCAAACATTCATCTTGGAACGTATCTTGCGGTTGCACACATTGGATTGGAAGGCAGCTATCACTGCTGCTGGGTGGATATCTAGAATATTTCTATGGACTCGGCTGAATATTTGCATGTACTTCCGCAGAGTCTCTCCTTCTTTCTGCTGGAGAAGCTGCTAATCATTGTGCCATCCTGGTTCTTGATGGCCGCTCGTGAAGGCGCCAATGAACTCATGGCACAGGTCAGCTAGGGTTGAAATGGAGTTCTCCGGCAGGTGCACCAGCAAAGACCTCACATTTGACTTGAGTGCCAAAGGGAAGTAGCTGGCAAATACCTTCTCATCTCTTCCCTCGGCAGCCTGAATAGCGATAGTGTAGATGCTCAGCAACTCTGTCGGGTTCAGTCTCCCATCATACTTCTATGGTATCTCTAGCTTGAATGTGTGAGCAGACGGCCAACGGACTTGCCGTAGCTCACGGGTGAAGGTAGGGCACCCACCATTTTGGAGAGCAGGCTCGTCGACATCGGGGCCGTCACACCCATTGGGCTGGCAGTGGTTGTCCCGACGCCGCTCGACGATGGCGCATGTGCCTTCCCTCCGTCTGTCCTTTGGGGCTTGCCATTGGCCTTTACATGCTCAAGGGCCGTAGAAGGCCATCGAGAAGTCATCGGGCTCTTGGTGACGTGGCTCTCGTACTACTTGCTGAGGTGGGGACTACACCATGGGGGCAGCCCCTTTCGTGCAGCCAGCCGCATGAGCTGTTGTCGTCGCTTGGGGAGGCCGGGCCAGCTCATTGTGGTCCTCCCGCCTCGGCGAAACCTATTAGACATTGGATGGTGGCACACCACTCATCAATGTGATCGGCTGCCGATGGAAACCTCAATAGCAGCTGGGCCCGCGCCATGGCCTCTGAGGCGGTGCTTGGCATGCTTGGTGATGATGTAGACCGCACTGTCGGTCGACTCCTGATGGTGCCGGTGGTGGCTGCGACATGCCCACGCTCAAGGAGCGTGGCAGCTGGGATGTTGCTGATGTTGTCCTTCCTCGGTGCCTCTTGCTTCGGCCACGGGAGTCGGGGTGCCAACGCCGCTTGCGCCAACCACGTCTCCCGTACTATCCACATCCTCACACGTCCCAGCATTTCCCATGACGTTGGTGGTCACGGGCGGCGGAGCCATTGAGGTGGACAGGTGATTCGCAACTCCGGGCATCTTCTAAGGCGCCATAATCGATGATGCCGTTGGTGATCAACATGGCGATGAAAGATGACGTGCTACCGATGCTCTCAGGTTCGCGGAAGTGATCCCGTACCCGGCGTGCCAAAGATGTCATGGAGAACCACTGGCCACCTATGGGGCTACGAGCCCCTTTTGGTTCGACGGGGGGATGGACACATTGCACAAAGAGCAGAGAAGCGTAGCGCAGCGCGGCAGAGATCACATAGGCAGTTTTAACCCAGGTTCGGGCCACCACGAGGCATAAAACCCTACTCCTGCTTTGGTGGATTTATGGTGGTAAAGGTGATGGTGGGCGCAGCACACCTGCCCGACAGGGTTCCCTCGAGGTAGGGTGGCTACATGCGCATGGATGTGCGAGGGGGGGGGGCGAGCTTGCCAACCTCGGGAACCCTTTCTACGGTTTCCCTGGGCCTCCTTTTATAGGTTAAGGGGTCACCACAGTGGCAAATCAGTCTTTACATGCTGATTATATAGCAAACAGTGGTACCATACCTAACTCTCCAGGCCGACAAGGCACATTACATGTGTCCTCGAGTGTCACTTGCTAGGCTGTTTTGCTAGCTTCGCGCCTACTTGCTTGACACATCTCAGGACGAGTGTCATGTGGAGGTTTTTGCTATGGGAAGTGGCTGCCATGTGGCGAAAAGCGGCCACTTAGTCACTTTGCGGCTTGACACCACACTGATCTATGACTTGGCTTTCTCGTGAGGTGGAGCGGTGGAGTGGCTTGACTCCGCAATCCCCAGCAGGGCCTGCGGGATGATCTGGAAGTACGCTTCCGGGGCAAACTCAACCTTGCCGGGCTCTCATGCCCGACAAGGGAGGTTCTTTCCTTAGCAATATCTTGCCACTCTGGATCATCTTGATCTTATTTATCTGCATTTGGACTCTTTGATGAGTTGGTCCTTCTTGCTTGATTTGATCTTGGTGTTGTAATCCTTGTCCTCGGGCCTGTGCACGGTCTGGGCAACGGACCCATGGTTTGTTACACCGACACCTCAGAAGAGGGGTTAGTTTCCACATCAGCAGTTGAAGATATTGCAACATTAGAGGCAGTAGAACTTTCAACAATAGAGAAAACATTGTCATGCTCAAGGCATTTTAAACAAGGTGGAACAAAATCTTCCTGAGCGGAACTGATCTGTTGAGCGAGTACTGAATCATTCTCCTAATTGAAGATCTTCATGAGACGCTCTCAGTTTCTCGAGATATTGCTTCCTTTGAAGATAATCATAGGAAAGCTTCTCATGAGTGGCTGAGAGGGTTTCATGACAACTTTCAAGTTCTTCGCACTTAACACGAAGGTTTTTGATGTCTTCGATTAAGGACTGAGTTCGATTCATTTCCTCGTCCAACAGGTTATCACTTTTGTTAGCAATTTTTTAATGTGTTCCATAGCAGTTTGTTGTCCAGTTGCAATTTTAGCAAGAGTCTTATAGATGGGTTTGGATTCACACTCATAGTCATCTTCACTAGACGTTTGAAAGTAAGCATCGCATGAGTTTACCTTGGCACCTCGTGCCATGAAGCAGTAGATTGGAGCAGAGTTGTCCTCATCATCGGCTTCAGCGTCGAAGCCGTGCCCATTGTCTTTAGTCTTGAAGATAGACTTGGCGATGAATGCCGAAGCTAGAGCCAGGCTTGCCGCGCCTGAATTAGACTCCTCCTCAGACTCTACCTCCGCCTCCTTAGAAGCAAACTCCTCCTCTGAATCCATCTCCTTGACAATGAATGCACGAGCCTTGACAAACGAGCTCTTCTTTTATGATGAAGACTTTCATGAAGACTTTGAAGAGGACTCTGAGGATTTCTTCTTCTTCTTCTTCTTGTCGTCAGAACCATATTCCTTGGTCTTCTTAATTTTCTTGACTTCCTTGTCCCATTGAGGACATTCAGAAATGTAGCGGCCTAGATTCTTGCATTTGTGGCATGTTCTCTTCTTGTAATCACGAGAGGAAGCCTCATCATTTCTCGAGCTGGATCTAGAAGACTTTCTGAAGCGATTCTTCTTGGAGAAATTTTGGAACTTTCTCGCAAGAATTGCTAGCTCTTTGCCAATGTCATCAAGATCACCAGAACTCCAGTCAGATTCTTCTTCAGATGAGGAAACAACTTTTGCCTTCAAACCACGGGATCGGCCATAGTTGGGGCCATAGATGTCTCTCTTCTCAGACAGCTGGAACTCATGTGTGTTGAGCCTCTCAAGTATGTCAGGCGGATCGAGATATCTGAAGTCAGGGAATTCTTTAATCATCAGGGCCAGTGTGTCAAATGAGCTGTCAAGTGATCTTAGTAGCTTCTTCACAATTTCATGCTTGGTTATCGAGTGGCACCGAGTGTGCGAAGCTCATTTCTGATATTAGTGAGGCGATCAAATGTGAGCTGGAAATTCTCAGTGTCATCTCTCTTGAAGCGGTTGAAGGGATTGGAATGTACATCAATCCTTGACTCTCTTTGAGTTTAGATGCCTTCGTAGACCCTGGACAGCCAGTCCCAGACTAGCTTCGCAGTTTCTAGAGCACTCATACGGCCATACTGTCCTTTGTTCAGATGACCATAGATGATGTTCTTGGCAGTGGTGACACCTTCACCGACCTTGGGAACACCGATCTCGACGACATACCAGAGGTCGATGTCAATGGTTTCAAGATGCATGTGTATCTTATTCTTCCAGTAGGGGTAATCGGTGCCATCAAAGATGGGGTACACAACAGAGACCTTGATTATCCCTGCAGTTGACATAGCTAAAACTCTAGGTGGTTAAACCGAATCAGACAGAACAACGGAGCACCTTGCTCTGATACCAATTGAAAGTGCTAGTTATCGACTAGAGGTGGGGTGAATAGACAATTTTTATGAAAGTCTTAAAAACACGAGGTTTTGAAGACAAACAATCAAATTGAGCCTATATGTAATGCAGCAGAAGATAAACTACTCTAGACAGACCATAGTCAAGTAAGCATAGTAATGGAAGAACGACGACTAATAGTAGCTAGGTAGTATAGATCGGAATGGAAGACAGAATGAAGCCAAACAGCTAATAGTCTTCACACAGTGAAGTCAAACAGATCAGACAAGCAAGCAATGACTTCATGAAGACAAACTGAAATGTAAAGAAGGTAGGGGATAGAACCAGAAGCTTGGTGAAGACAAAGATTTGATAGACTAGCTCCAGTTGTTGTGAGAACTGTACGTCTGGTTAGGGAGGCTGAGATTGAACTCAGAAGACTGTGTCTTCACCTTATTCCCCTTGAGCTAAGGACACCCAGTCCTCTCCCAATCACTCGGGTAAGTCTTCAAGGTAGACTTCCAAATCTTCACAGACTCCATTCATCAGCGATCCACAATGACTCTTGGAAGCTCAGAACGCGACGCCTAACTGGCTGGAGGATGCACAGTCCTCAAGTGTAACAAGTCTTTAGGTCATGCAGACAGAAAGACTTCAGTGATGCCTAAAACTCTTTGGCTCTGGGTGTTTTGGGATTTGTCATCGCAAGGATCTCTCTCTCTCTCAAAGGCTTCAGATGTGGGTTGCTCTCAAACGACAAAAGCCGTGCACTAACTCTGAGCAGCCGCCGATTTATGGTGTAGGGGTGGGCTATTTATAGCCAGGAGGCAACCCAACATGATATGTACAAAATGACCCTGGGTCACTAAGGAACTGACACGTTTCCAATGGTCGGATTTCAAACACACACGTCAGCTTGGCTTAGGCTACAAGCAATGCTGTCTCATCCAACTCTGGATAAGATTTGCTCTCATAGTCTTCACTCGAAGATCTCGGATTTGGGTGAGCATCACGTGAGTCTTTTGACTTTGTTCACTTGGACCCCACTTAACAGTACAATGGTTTCTATGACTCAAGAAAGAATAAAATGGAACTACGAAAGAAACTATGTCTTTGCACTCCATAGTCTTTAGGTGAATGTCTTCACACGTCATTATCTTCAACGTGAATGTCTTCACGAACCAGCATTGTCTTCAATGTCTTCATACATTTTTAGGGGTCATCTCTGGTAGGTAAACCAAATCAATGAGGGACTACTACCTGTGTTATCCTGCAATTCTCACAAACACATTAGTCCTTCAACCA
Source organism: Triticum dicoccoides (assembly GCF_002162155.2). Lineage (NCBI taxonomy): Eukaryota > Viridiplantae > Streptophyta > Magnoliopsida > Poales > Poaceae > Triticum > Triticum dicoccoides. Next base: position 326,094,709 of record NC_041385.1, on the reverse strand, counting down.
TGTTTGTTGTCAATACTCCAAAACCAACTAGGGGTGGCACTAGATGCACTTACAAGATGGTTTGGGTGGTGTAGTCCATGCATGCAACAACGAAGGAACGCGTGCATGCAATGAGAGTTTCTCCACTTCAACTAATTCTTTGATTTCTTTATCCCTGAGTACAAATGAAGTAGAACATGAGTGTAACATCGTAGTTTCATTACTTAAATCATTTGTATAATGGAGCGACAATACCTGGCCATTTGTTTGTCTCGTATGCGCTCTATCATAGATCTAGGTGTAACTGTGTGAACGATGTCTCGTGGCATATTTGTAGATGTACTTATACTAGATATGTCCACATCAGCCTTATACTTCTAGGATCGTTGGCAAAGTCTTTAAACTTATTGTTGATTAATTCCCACTGAGCCCCATCTTTTGGGTGCCTCAGATATTTATCCAGAGTTCGCTCATCATGATGCCATCGCAAACTCTTTGCCTCTGTAGGGTTTGTGAACCAATGCCTCAACCCCTGGAATTAAAGTCAAGTACCAAACAACCTTGAACGGGATTACTGTCTTCATCTTGTCGTCTAATTTGTACTTGTCCTCTGCTCTTCCGCGCTTGTATCGTGCATGCTTGCATGTGGGACATGCACACAAATCTTTGTACTCACCACGACACAATATACAATCATTCACACAAGTGTGTATCTTCTGTTCTTCAAGTTCCAATGAGCAAACAATTTTCTTCACTTTGTTCACGCTTCTGGGGAGAACATTATCTTTCGTAAGAATTTCTTTCAGAAGACCTAACAACTCTGTGAAGCCCTTATTTGATAGTTTGTTTGCTGCTTTAAATCTGAGAAGCGCCAGGGTGGCACTCAACTTGGAATATATCTTTTGCAACCTGGATACAATTCTTTCTTGGAGTCCATTGCAATGGTTGGAAGATCCTTGTACCCAATCATATCCTTTTTTGGGCCCTTGAAATCTGGCATCATAGCAGCAAAATCTGGCATATCAAGATCGTCGCCGTCTGCATTGTTGTCTTGGTTTTCAAGTGGACGTTTCTACTTTCTGGTGTTCCATTGGTAACTTGACGCCTCTGCCATGATGTTAGATTTAACATCCATGTGACATTGACCTGGGTTTGGCATCTCGCAGCCCTGGGTATATTCATCCATGACCTACTCTTCATCGTGTCTGGTCCAACGTGTATATCCATCCATGAATCCCTGAGAGACTAAGTGCCACTTGACATCTACAACTTCATGTGACTCTATATTGGCACAATGACTACATGGACACATGGCGTAATCCTCATCACCAACTCACTTCTTTGTACTTTTAGCCAAATTCATGAACTCTGCCATGCCACTCATAAAATCTGAGCTTCTCCGATTCTTCATCCATTCATATCATTTCATCTTCACCACACGGAGGGTGATTAAAAACAAAACAACAACATTAATACATGAATTAACTGATGCCCAAAGATGCATGCATAAATCACAAGGTTTTATTTTCATAATTACTGAGGGGCCTCCATATTGTTATCCAGACATGCACTGACAAAAATTAATGGCCAGTCAATTTACACGCAGAGTACTACATCACTACCCTTAGGAATTGAATACCTTAACTAAGCCACTCATGAAAAGAATACATTAATTAATTAGCCGCGTGGCAACCTCCACCCAGCAGCCAGAGAAGCGCGATGCGGCAGCACGCCGGGACAGTAGGGTTGAGGAGCAAAGCTTAGTGTGGCTATCGCCTGAAGTTCGATCTCCACTATCCTGCCATCGACCGCGATGGATGTGCTCCAATCACGCCGCCGCCGACCTCGATGCTTGAGCTCCTCCTATCTCCCGCCGCAGACCGAGGATTGACCTCCTATGACGCCGCCACCGCCCACCTACCGATGATTGTCCTCTTATCTGGTAGCCGCTGCCTTGACCGCCGCTGCCGCCGCCATCTCTATCTGCAGAGAGACTGTTTTGTTTTTTGACAGAAATCCGCAGAGCGACTGTTTACACGGTATTACTGTAACTCAATTATATTGCAGCCCCATATGTATAGGGTAGTACATCACATACGATTACATCACGACAATTGGGTCTCACCTACATTGTCTTCTCACACGGTTTGGTGCAGAAATTGTGTGTGAACTTGTAATACCGAACACAAACGACATGTATAAATAGTGTGCCGTACACAACATATAGTGTGATAAGTAGTTCCCGATTGTTAGCTTATCCCCAAAGTTTCCCCATTTCCCCCAAATCCCTAGATAGCCTCCAAATTCCCTCGTGTGGCGCGGAAATTGGGAGTATGCGGACAAGTGGTGCTGATGGTTTCGGTGCGGCTGATCCTGCTTGTATCGCCACTCTCGGCAGTGTCGCCACGACGATGGTCACCGCCGAGCACTTCCCTAAGGTCATGAGAAGGCTGGTGTACTACGAATCCAAATCATCCTGTTAGGTGCCAATCTATCCTAATCTTTTTTAGCATGTCCAAAGTAGCTCCCTACTGAATCCATCCTAAATGACCCCCCCAGGAAAGCGATATGCCGCCGGATCCGGAGCATGACTCCAAACTCCCACAACACAAGTTCGACTCCGAGTTTTGCGCCACCGAGAAGTACCAAAAGCTGAGTTGTGTGTACGGGCACACTCCCGCTCGATGTGTTTGGACAGAGAGATTCAACCTTAGCAGACGGTTGATACGTCTCCAATGTATCTATAATTTTTGATTGTTCCATGCTATTATATTATCTGTTTTGGATGTTTTATATGCATTAATATGCTATTTTATATTATGTTTGGGACAAACCTGTTAACCTAGAGTCCAATGCCAGTTTCGGTTTTTTCCTTGCTTTTGAGTTTTACAGAAAAATAATATCAAACGGAGTCCAAATGGAATAAGACTTTACGGTGATTTTTCTTCGACCAGAAGACATCCACGAAGCTTCGAGAGGGGGCCAGAAGAGTCTCGAGGGAGCCACAAGCCCTTAGGTCGCTGTGACGCCCGGGTAGTTAAGCTACAGTAACCCTCTGCTAATGATGCGACATCACTATGATTACTGTTGCTAATTTCGCGTTAGTTCGAAATCGATTCAAATTCAAATACCAAAAAAAACAAGTCAAATTTTATTTATTCAAATTGATAAGGAAAAATGCTCGAAGGGTTGAAAATATTACCTAACTATTTGTCATGTAGGAGCCAACCTCTTTTGAATATTTAAAAGTGGCCCTAACCTATTTAAAACTAAAGCACCAGTAATTATGTGAACCATTTCAACTTAAACAAATAGTTAAACCATTCAAAATAATTTGGATCTTTGTGTGCTGCTTCAAAACCTTGCCTAGTATTTATGTGCTAAGTGGCACATTTAACTATACTCATTTATTAGATCAACAAAAATACAAAACTGTAAAGAAAAACAAAACAAAAATAGAAAATAAACAAAGGGTAAAAAGGCCCCACTGTCGGGCCGTGGCCCAGCTGGCCACCA